>NC_134094.1:109620175-109910175 GCF_000715075.1 Nicotiana tabacum
GGCATTGGCATGCACACATGACATACATGCATAAAGATGCATTTTTCCTCATACTGTACGGTATCATGTCATTCATAACTTTTTACACACATTGATATGTGGGCATAGAAAGGTATTTCACACTTTCTATCTAGAAAGAAAATGAAGCATCTTATTTATTGTGGAAAGGATATTTGGAAAAATTACAGTTTTCAAACTTACTCGTATTTTTGGCATTTTTGGTAAAAAAAATTGGGTTTTCACTAAGATACTTGAAAGGCATGACTATTTTCTGGAACTGTGAACAAGCTGATCATTTTACTTCTGAGATACATCTTTTATTACTTGTATTATGCTGTTATGAGCTGTTGTAGGATATTGGTATTGGACCCGACCTTGTGTTAGCTCGTCACTACTTTCAACCTAAGGTTAGGTTTGTTATTTACTCAGTACATGTGGTCGGTTGTACTGATACTACACTTCTGCACCTTGCGTGCAGATGTTGGTTGTTGATGTTGCTGTGTTCGATGGGAGTTGGATTGAAGATGTACCTGCGTCCCGGCTGTAGCTGTCTCTTGTTCATGGTAGCTTTAGATCTGTAAAATTCTGTTTATGTACTATTCAAACAGACTATGTATTTATTTCATTTTTGCTTTGTAAACTCTATTCTTAGAAGCTCGTGATTTGTACTACCAGTTTTTGGGGAATGTATAAGATTAAGATATTTCATTACTTAATTGCTTTATAAATTGTTATTGAAAATGGTTAGTGGTTAATTGACCTACCTAGCGGGTTGGGTTAGGTGCCATCACGACTAGTCGGATTTTGGATCGTGACATTAGCATCGATTAATTTTAGTGAATATTGACAAGACAAACAAACTTATGATTTAGTAAATAATTCAATTTTAATATTTTTATTTTTGTGAAAATCAAAGAGTTCTATGAATGACACTAGTAAGGTTAGCCCGGCCCCAACCAAAGCTTGTTCCAACTACTGTTTTTTGGTCTTCTCAAAAGTTAAAAAATACCATCTTACATAAAACACAATTTATACCAAGGAATATGAATTGCATATCAAGTGAAGTTGCTCACATATAATTTTCTAATAATGCCATTAGGCAAAACTGAAAAAAGGTAAATAGAGATATCTACTTGTGAAAAGGACTGAACTATTATTTTTTTCTTTTATGTTAGCATGGAGATCAGAATGGTTTGTTGATCTTCCCGGGATTCGCTGACATTAGGCAGTCCAACTGTCTACTGTGCCTAAATGAACCCTACAATTATTACCAGATATTAGGAAAATAAGGATTAGTCAAGTAACTTGTATTGTTCCAACTATAGAATGATAAGAACAGAAGAAAAATATGGCTATATGATGTAACAATCAGAGAAAACTGTTTTGCAGTTTAGAACACATTCACTTACCATTAAGTGCAAGTGAATCCAACACATAGAAAAGGTTGTTAACAATCAAAATGTCATAATAGGCAGAAACCATATAACACCAAGACTATAGTAAACAATAAAATAAACTATAATAACAGTGAAATAAATTAGCCATTGATATAACTTTACGAATCGAATTGTGATGAAAACACTTGAAGATCATGAAGCACATTAGCTGTAAGTCCCACAATCAACTCAACAATATTTTGCATTATAGACATAACTGAACACTAAAATAATCATATTGACAAAAGGTTATATAAAAGAGTTCTGCAGGGCTAGTATAATACCTCCAAAATAGTTTTAGCAAAATAACATCTACATCAAATGTCATTCACAGTCAGTGGCATATGTATAGTAGCAGACACATCCTGATACCAGCAGGTGTGTAAAATTGGAAACTCTATGGTCAGTAGGAAGATTGATTGTTTCTTAAGTTCTTCATATATAGTAAGAAAGGACATTTAAAAGAAATAGTATTTGTGCAAATCTTTTTGTTAGTAAAAATGTAGTTTTCCTTGGTGTCATTATCTCCCAGGTAGAAGCTTACGTGAAATTACCAGAATAATCCACGTAAGTGTAAAGTGTTGTGATGACCCAAAATGTCATCTTTAAATTTAATAATTATTTCTATGATATAAGACCTCGAAAAGCACTATTTATTATTACTCGACTTGCGTGCACAATCCGTATAATTTTTCGGAAAGTTTTATATGAAAAATTGATTAAAATGTGAAATAGAGCCTTAAAACTCAACCAAGTTGACTTTGATCAATATTCTGAGCAAACGGACTCGGATCAATATTTTGACAATTCCGGTAGGTCCGTATCATGATTTGGGACTTGTTCGTATGCCCGGAATTTAATTTGGAGGTCCCTAACTTGAATTATCGCCAGTTGGCGAAACCTAGAAGCATAAAGGCTTAAAGATTTCAAAGTTTGACTACAAATTGACTTTTATTGATATCGGGGTCGGATTTGAGTTTTGAAAATTTTCATAGGTCCGTTATGTCATTTATAACTTGTCTGTCGAATTTGATGAGAAACGGAGTTAATTTGACGTGATTCGGATGTTCGGTTGTAAAAATAGAAGTTTCAAAGTTTTCTTAAAAATTTCATTTGATTTGGTGTCCGATTCGTAATTCTAGGTTAAGGCTGGCACGTGGGACGGTCTCGGTTCGGGACCGGCCCAGGACCGCGGCCCATATGGGTAATAGGCCTATACGGTCCTAACCGTTTAAGACCGGGGCCTGGGGGAGGTGGGCCTGCAAGTGGGCCTGTCCTGGACGAGTGGCCCACGAGACCGGGCAGTTTGGGACCGGGACCGGATCGGTCCTAGTGGGCCTAAACTGTCCCAACGGCCAGAATTAAAATTTTGTTTTTGCCCGTTTGGCCATTTAAAAACTAGCCGTTTGGTCTGCCAAAATAGTCGTTGGCTATTTGCAAAATAGCCATTTAACCCCCCAAACTTTGTTTTAACACCAAACTTTTTATAATTATATTTTTCCCTATTTTCAACTATAAATACCCCCTCATTCTTTTATTTTTCTCACAAAATTATCAACCTCTCTCAATCTCTCTCTAATTTTCTTCTATAATTGCTTACTTTATTGTTACAATTTGTGCAAAATTGTGAAGTTGGTGAATTGAAGTATTCAAGTCTTCAACGATAATTAATTTTCAACAAGTTGTTCTTCAATTCGGTAAACTCATTCCAACTTGTTATTAGCTATATGCTCTCTATGTATTGAAGAAATTTGACTTTAAATTATGTTAGAATCATGCTTAGGCTATGTGATAGTACTGTTGGGACCCGCAGAGGTCGTGTACTTGTTAAATTATTTGCTAATTGCTATCTTGTACTCAGTCATGATTTTACTTGCGTATCATACCTCAGTCTTTCTTGATTTTGTTGATACACTATGTTATCTTTGTTTGGGTTGATCTTTGTGATTTTTGAGAGCCGAGAGACTAGAGAGGTTGAGGACTGAGTAAGGCCGAGGGCCTATCGGTGAGGTAAGGATACTATGACACGTGAGTTGTCCGTACATGATATTATAGCACGTGAGTTGTCCGTGCGGATTATAGCGCTTGGGCTGTAGGAGCCCCTCCGGAGTCTGTACACCCTAGAGAGCACGGGTACCCATTGAGTGTGAGTGTTGAGGGCTGGGAGCCCATTGAGTGATTATTGTCCTGAGAGGCTGTACTTGCTTTCCATTTGTTATTGCACTTAGTTGCTATCTGTCATTGTTGTGAAATTTTCTTAAAGATTTTATAACCGGAATACATGAACTTAAACTGTATAGAATTGATTTGACTTAAACTTAGGAAATTGAAAGCATGTCTACTCTCTGCTAGAACTACTCAAAATGTTCTATAACTGTGTAGCTCGTCTCTATCTTCAGTTCCTTATTTATTATTGTTACTTGTTGAGTTGGTTGTACTCATACTACACCCTGCACTTCGTGTACAGATCCAGGTGTTCCCGGACATAGCTGGTGTTGATCCTTTCGCGCATTTGATTTTTCGGATATTTTGAGGTAGCTGCCGTGTTTCGCACACCTTGTCTCTCCTTCCCTATCTCCTTGTTTACTGTATTTAGTCTCAGACTATTATAGACCGTATTTTCCATACTTGTAATCATATTAGATGCTCATGTACTCGGTGACACCAGGTTTTGGGAGTATTTATATTTGTACTTGTGAGATTTCTTCCGCTGAATTTAATCATTCTCTTTTCAAATTTAAAAGAATACGTGGTTTATTGAGATTGTCGGCTTGCCTAGTATTGAGACAAGCGCCATCACGACGGGTGGGATTTTGGGTCGTGACAAGTTGGTATCAGAGCCTAGGTTACATAGGTCTCACGAGTCATGAGGAGGTTTCATAGAGTCTTGCGGATCGGTACAGAGACGTCTGTACTTATCTTTGAGAGGCTGCAGAACCTTTAGGAAAATTTTACTTTCTTGCATTCTGTCGTGCGAATTTGTTGATTCCGTAAACTAAATTTTTGTTATTCTATTCTCTCACAGATGGTGAGGACACGTACTATCTGATCGGATGGTCAGCCACCAATGCCACCAGTTAGGGCCGCGAGAGGCTGGGGCCGTGGTTGAGGCCGGGGCCGAGGTAGAGGTCGAGGTGTAGCTCGTACTACAGTTGGACTAGCACATGTAGTACCACCAGTTGCTCCAGCTCAGGAGCACATTCCAGATATAGCGGAGCCGACAGAACCAGCTCACGCACCAGCTGTACCCATCGATATTCCAGGCTTTCAGGAGACTTTGGCCCAGATATTGACAGTTTGCACTGGTCTTGCTCAGGTGGTTTTGGCTCAGGCTGCACCGGCCACTTCTCAGGTCGGGGGAGGTACTTATACCCATGTTGCCCATACTCTAGACCAGGTAGTACATGGACTTCATATATCAGGGGCACTACCAGCCCAACCGGTTATAGCTGCTCAGGCCCCGACAGTTCCTGTTATGGCAGATGATGAGCAGAGGAGACTTGAGAGATTTGAGAGGCTTCGACCTCCACCATTCAGCGGTGCTGAGTCAGAGGATGCTCAGGTTTTTTTGGATAAGTGTCAACGGATGCTTCGGACATCGGGTATTCTGGAGACCAGTGAGGTCTCGTTCACTACTTTATAGTTTTCTGGGGCTGCCTTCAGATGGTGGGAGGCTTACGAGAGGCGTAGGCCAGTCGGCGCAGCTCCCCTTACTAGCAGCAGTTCTCCGGTCTATTCCTGGAGAAGTTCGTGCCTTAGTCCCGCAGAGAGGAGCTACGCAGGTAGTTCGAGCAGCTTCGTCAGGGTGATATGTCTGTGACGCAGTATGAGATGAGATTTTCAGAGTTGGCCCGTCATGCTATCTGGTTGATTCCCACAGACAGAGAAAGGATCAGAAGGTTCATAGATGGCTTCACTTTTCAGGTGCGATTACTCATGACTAGAGAGAGAGTGCCTGGTGCTACCTTCGACGAACTTATCGACATTGCTCGTCAGATGGTTCGCAGTCAGGAATGGGTTGAGAGGGAGGCTAAAAGGCCTCGTGGTTCAGGTGATTTCAGAGGTGTTCCTTCAGGGGGTCAGGTTTACCGTGGTATAGGTCGTTCTTACAGACACGCTCAGACGGGTCGTCTAGCTCATCATGGTGCATTAGCTAGCCACGGTTCTTACAATGCTCACTCAGGCTAGTCTTCATTCAGTGCACTACCAGCGCAGAGTTCTCATTATGCCTCGTCTACTCAGGCTTCTACATGTAATTCTTCGGGTTATCAGGAGCAACAATTCCGTTAGAGGATGGGTTATTTCGAGTGTGGAGAATTGGGTCATTTCAAGAGAGATTATCCTAGGCTATTGAGTGGGGCTCTACAGTAGAGTTCTCGACCAACGACACCAGCACCAGCAGTTACACCACCCGCCCAGCCAGCTCGAGGTGGAGGTCAGGAAGCTAGGGGTCGCCCAAGAGGGGGAGGCCGATCAGGTGGCGGTCATGCCCGATTCTATGCTTTTTCTTCCAGGCCAGAAGTTGTTGCTTCAGATGCAGTGATCACATGTATTATTTCAGTGTGCCACAGGGAAGCTTCTATATTATTTGACCATGGTTCCACTTATTCATATGTATCATCATATTTTGCTCATTATCTGGATATGCCTTGTGAGCCTTAATTTCACCTGTTTGTGTATCTTCATCGGTGGGCGATATTATTACTGTGGACCGTGTGTATCGGTCGTGTGTGGTAACTATTGGGGAACTGAATACTAGAGTTGATCTTTTATTACTCGGTATGATTGATTTCGATGTAATCCTGGGTATAGATTGGCTGTCTCCATGTCATGCTATTCTGGACTGTCATGCAAAATTCGTGACGTTAACGATGTTGGGGTTGCCAAAGGTTGAATGGAGAGGTTCTCTAGATTTTGTTCTTGGCAGGGTAATTTCTTATTTGAAGGCCCAACGTATGGTTGGAAAGAGAAGTTTGTCATATTTGGCATTTGTGAGAGATATTGATGAAGATACTCCAATTATTGATTCAGTACCGATCGTGCAAGACTTTTCGGATATATTTCTTGCAGACCTGCCGGGTATGCCACCCGACAGGGATATTGATTTCGGTATTGACTTGGTGCAGGGCACTCATCCCATTTCTTTTCCTCCGTATCATATGGAACCAGCTGAGTTAAAAGAATTGAAAGAGCAACTACAGGAACTCCTTGAGAAAGGGTTTATTAGGCCTAGTGTGTCACCTTGGGGTGCACCTGTTCTGTTTGTGAAAAAGAAAGATGGTACTATGCGGATGTGCATCGATTATAGGCAGTTGAACAAAGTTACAATCAAGAATAAATATCCCTTGCTGCGTATCGATGATTTATTTGACCAGCTTCAGGGAGCGAGGGAGTTCTCCAAAATTGATTTGAGATCTGGGTATCACCCGTTGAAAATTCGGTATTCAGATATTCTAAAGACGGCATTCAGAACTCATTATGGACACTATGAATTTCTTGTGATATCTTTTGGAATAACCAATGCCCCAACATTATTTATGCATTTGATGAATAGTGTATTCCAGCCATATCTTAATTTATTTGTCGTAGTATTTATTGATGATATCCTGGTGTACTCATGTAGCCAGGAGGAGCATGCACAACACTTGGGTATTGTATTACAGAGGCTGAGAGAGGAGAGACTTTATGCCAAATTCTCTAAGTGTGAGTTCTGGCTGAATTCGGTGGCATTCTTGGGACATATAGTGTCCAGTCAATGAATTAAGGTGGATGAGAAGAAAATAGAGGTATTTCAGAGTTGGCCTAGGTTATCTTCAGTTATTGAGATTCGGAGTTTTCTCGGCTTGGATGGTTATTATCATCGCTTCGTGGAGGGTTTCTCGTCTATTGCATCGCCTATGACTAAATTGACCCAGAAAAGGTGCTCCGTTTAGGTGGTCGGATGAATGTGAAGAGAGCTTTCAGAAGCTTAAGACAGCTTTGACTACAACTCCAGTATTGGTGTTGCCTACAGGTTCAGAGTCTTATACTGTATGTTGTGACGTATCGCATTTTGGCCTCGGCGCAGTGCTTATGCAAGATGGTAGGGTGATTGCCTATGCCTCCAGACAGTTAAAGGCACATGAGAAGAATTATCCGGTCCACGATCTTGAGTTAGCAGCTATTGTTCATGCCTTGAAGATTTGGCGGCACTGTATGTACGATGTCTATTGTGAGGTTTATACCGATCACCGGAGTCTACAACATCTGTTCAAACAGAAAGATCCTAATTTGTGGCAGCGGAGGTGGTTAGAGTTGCTTAAGGATTATGATATCACCATTCTCTATCATCCCGGAAAGGCCAATGTAGTGGCCGATGCCTTGAGTCGTAAAGCGGAGAGTTTGGGAAGCTTAGCATACTTATCGTTAACAGAGAGGCCTTTATGTTCAAGCCTTGGCCAACCAGTTTGTTAGATTGGATATTTCCGAGCTGAATCGAGTTTTGGCTTGTGTGGTTTCTCCGTCTTCTTTATATGATCGCATCAGAGAGCGCCAGTATGATGATCCACATCTGCTTGTCCTTAAGGACACGGTTCAGCACGGTGATGCCAAGGAAGTCACTATTAGAGATGACGATGTATTACGAATGCAGGACATGCTTTGTGTGCCTAATGTAGATGGTTTACGTGAGTTGATTCTCCAGGAAGCTCATAGTTTGCGGTACTCCATTCATCCAGGTGCCGCGAAAATGTATCAAGATTTGAGGCAACACTATTAGTGGAGGCGAATAAAGAAAGATATAGTTGGATTTGTAGCTCGGTGTTTAAATTGTCAACATGTAAAGTACGAGCATCAGAGACCAGGAGGATTACTTCAGAGTCTAGAAATTTCGGAGTAGAAATGGGAGCGTATTACCATGGACTTCATAGTTGGGCTTTCACAGACTTTGAGGAAGTTCGATGCAGTTTGGGTGATTGTAGATCGGTTGACTAAGTCCACGCTTGATATTCCAGTTGGTACCAATTATTCTTCGGAGCTGTTGGTTGAGATTTATATCTACGAGATTATTCGCCTACATGGTGTGCCAGTGTCCATCATTTCAGATCGGGGCACGTAGTTTACATCACAGTTTTGGAGAGCAGTGCAGTGAGAATTGGGCACACAAGTTCAGTTGAGTACAACATTTCACCCTCAGACAGACGGATAGTCCGAGCGCACTATTCAGATATTGGGGGATATGCTACGTGCTTGTGTCACTGATTTTGGAGGTTCTTGGGATAAATTTCTGCCACTCGCGGAGTTTGCTTATAATAATAGCTACCAGTCGAGTATTCAGATGGCTTCATATGTGGTATTATATGGGAGATGGTGTCGGTCTCCGGTTGGTTGGTTTTAGCCAGATGAGGCTAGGCTATTGGGTACTGACTTGGTTCAGGATGCTTTGGAGAAGGTTAAAGTGATTCAGGAGTGACTTCGCACGGCGCAGTCTAGACAGAAGAGTTATGCCGACAGGAAGGTCCGTGATGTTGCTTACATGGTTGGGGAGAAGGTTCTGCTCATGATTTCACCAATGAAGGGTGCGTTGAGGTTCAGGAAGAAGGGCAAGTTGAGCCCTCGATATATTGGGCCTTTTGCGATACTTAAGAAGATTGGAGAGATGGCTTATGAACTTGATTTGCCATCTAGTCTATCAGGTATTCATCTAGTGTTCCATGTATCCATGCTCTGAAAGTATATCGGGGATCTGTCTCATATTTTGGATTTTAATACAGTACAGGCGGACGGTAATTTGACTTATGATGTGGAACCGGTGACTATATTAGACCGACAAGTTCGAAAGCTGAGGTCAAAGAGCATAGTATCATTGAAGGTGTAGTGGAGAGGCCAGCCAGTCGGAGAAGCTACTTGGGAGATTGAACAGGAGATGCGGAGCAAATATTCACACCTATTTGAGACTCCAGGTATGATCCTAAACCCGCTCGAGGACGAACGTTTGTTTAAGAGGGGGAGAATGTAATGACCCAGCCGGTCATTTTGAGTATTATAACCCCTTTTCCCCATTTACTTCTCAATTTATGATTTACAATTATTTTATGACTTACCGGGTTAGTTGGTTCGGGTCCGTAAGGAATTCAGAGTGAAAGGAGATACTTAGTCTCATAATTAAAAATTTAAGTTAGAAAAGTTTACCGGATGTGGACTTATGTGTAAACGACCTCGGATTTGAATTTTGATGATTCCGATAGCTTCGTATGGTGATTTTGGACTTACAAGCGTGTCCGTAAAATTATTTGGAGATCCGTAGTGGAATTAGGCTTAAAATGGCGAAAGTCGAATTTTTGGGAAGTTTGACCGGGGGTTGAATTTTTGATATCGGGGTCGAAATTCGATTCTGAAAATTTTAATAGGTCCGTTATGTCATTTATGACTTGTGTGGAAAATTTGAGCTCAATCGGACGTGATTTGATAGGTTTCAGCGTCGTTTGTAGAAATTAAAAATTTCAAAGTTCATTTGGCTTGAATTGGGGTATGATTCGTGGTTTTAGCGTTGTTTGAGGTGATTTGAGGGTTCGACTAAGTTCATATGATATTTTGGGACTTGATGGCATGTTCGGTTGAGGTTCCGGGAAGCTTGGGTGAGTTTCGAATGGTTAACGGATCAAAAATTTGGACTTGAACAGCTGCTGGAATTTTCTGATATCTGAATCTGTTTTCTTTCTACATGATCGCGTTGCGATCGCGTAGGCTTAGTTGGACAGCGGAGATTTTTGTTCTATGCGATCGCGTGGGAAAATCCGCGATCGCGTAGGGTTAATTGGGGACTGCTGAGTTTTGTTCTACGCGATCGCGTGAAGAGGGATGCGATCGCGTAGCTCTGGGATTTTGTGACTCGCGAACGCATAAAGAGGGCTGCGATCGCGTAGAGCTGGTATCTTGTGCTTCGCGATCGCGTGGACGAGTCCGCGATCGCATAGGTCTGTGAAGTTGTGCATCGCGATCGCGTAGAGTTAATTTAGGCAGTGGAAAAATTGTGCTTCGTGGTCGCGTGTGAATGTTCGCGATCGCGTAGAGCAAATGTCTGGGCAGAGAGTTTACTTTTGACGGATTGGAGCTCGGGAAGAAGTGATTTTTGGAAGATTTTCAGAGAAAACAACGGGGTAAGTGTTCTTAACTCAATATTGGTTAAATTACCTAAATCCATGGTTGTTGTTAACATTTAATTGGAGAATTAAGTTGGAAAATTGTGAAAACCCTCTTAGTTTAATTTGGAGATTTGAGGGTCGAGTTGATGTCGGATTTGAGCAAAATTTGTATGGTTGGACTTGTGGTTGAATGGGCGTTCATATTTTGTAACTTTTGCTGGATTCCGAGACATGGGCCCCACAGACAAATTTTGAGCTAATTTTTGGATTTTTATGGAAAATTAGTATTTTCTTATGGAATTAATTTCAATAAATTTTATTGACTGAATCGAATTATTTGTGGCTAGATTCGAAGAGTAGAGGCCAATTCACGAGGAAAAGACATTGAAGAATAAAGAATTTCACGGTTTGAAGTAAGTAACAGTTTTAAATCTGGTCCTGAGGGTATGAAACCCCAGATTTTTGTATCATGTGATTATTTTGAAGGTGACGTACATGCTAGGTGACAGGCTTGTGGGCGTGCACCGAGGGGATTGTGACTTGGTCCGTCCCATGAAACTGTAAAGTTGAATAACTTATTGTTAGCTATATGCTTTCTATGTATTGAAGAAGTTTGACTGTAAATCATGTTAGAAATCATGCTTAGGCTATGTGATAGTACTGCTGGGACCCGTAGAGGTCGCGTACTTGTTGAAATTTTTACTAATTGTTGTCTTGTACTCAGTCATAATTTTACTTGCGTATCATACCTCATTCTTTCTTGATTTTGTTGATACACTATGTTATCTTTGTTTAGACTGATCTTTGTAATTTCCGAGAGCCGAGAGACTAGAGAGGTTGAGGACTGAGTAAGGCCGAGGGTCTGTCGGTGAGGTAAGGATACTATGGCACGTGAGTTGTCCGTACATGATATTATAGCACGTGAGTTGTCCGTGCAACACGTGAGTTGTCCGTGTGGATTATAGCGCTTGGGTTGTAGGAGCCCCTCCGGAGTCTATACACCCCCAGAGAGCACGGGTATCCATTGAGTGTGAGTGCTGAGCGCTGGGAGCCGAGTGAGTGATTGTTGTCCTGAGAGGCTATACTTGCTTTCCATTTGTTGTTGCACTTAGTTGTTATCCGTCATTGTTGTGAAATTTTCTTAAAGATTTTATAACCGGAATACATGAACTTGAATTGTATAGAATTGATTTGACTTAAACTTATGAAATTGAAAGCATGTCTACTCTCTGCTAGAATTACTCAAAATGAGCTATAACTGTGTAGCTCGTCTCTATCTTCAGTTCCTTATTTATTATTGTTACTTGCTAAGTTGGTTGTACTCATACTACACCCTGCACTTCGTGTGCAGATCCAGGTGTTCCCGGACATAGCTGGTGTTGATCCTTTCGCGCAGTTGATTTTCAGGAGATTCTGAGGTAGCTGCCGTATTTCGCAGACCTTGTCTCTCCTTCCCTATCTCCTTGTTTACTGTATTTGGTCTCAGACTATTATAGACCGTATTTTTCAGACTTGTAATCATATTAGATGCTCATATACTTAGTGACACCAGGTTTTGAGAGTATTTATATTTGTATTTGTGAGCTTTCTTTTACTTAATTTAATTAATATCTTTTCAAATTTAAAAGAATACGTGATTTATTGAGATTGTCGGCTTGCATAGTATTGAGACAGGCACCATCACGACGGGTGAGATTTTGGGTCGTGACAGATTCTTATGGAATACTCACTTTATTTCAAACTTTATTTCCGCATTTATTTTCTTGTTATTAATTAATTCAAAACTTTGTTAAAAATGGCTAATTATATTCTAACGTTGGCTTGCCTAGCAAGTGAAATATTAGGTGCCCTCACAGTCCCGAAGGTGGGAAATTCGGGTCGTGACAAGTGCAAAGTGGAAAGAAAAAAAAGAAGGAGAAGAACTTTAGGGATGATACAACTTTACAAAGTGTAGATTAACAGGAGAATTATTTCCCAGCTGTCAAAAAGTATTATATGTGTTCATTTAGAAAACAGGGAAATTATTTCGCAGAAGGTAATTTTCACATGAGATGGAGTAATAATTTTTAAACTAAGTAGAAAAAGAGCAAACAGAAATAATCAGAAGCACAAGTTGCTCAATGTCCCTTAGCTCATTTGCAAAAGTGGAGGTGTCATATTTAGGAGACTCTTCTCCACATGATTTCAGAAATGAAATGGCACAGGAGCGCACGGTGAAGTGTGGAAAATGACTGCAACAGAAAACATGTGCTTAGTCCAATCCCGCTGCCTGATTTGCTAGTAAAAACACCCTTTTGGAGTGTCATATATGCTACCACTGCTATACTTTTCAACGCAACAGGAAAGGACTTATTTAACTGCAAGATACAACAGAAAACAATACAAGTAGGCATGGAAATTTGTGGTAAAAGTATAACTACAAAATAGGAAAGGAGTGGTCGATAAGGAGGAGTTTTATTTTAACAGAGAAGAATGAATTCAGAAAGGTAGAATCGAATCAACAAACAAAAACAGCAGTGAAAGATCTAATTTTTTATAAACTAGACCACTTAGTTTCTATCAAATATATATGATGTCAATATTAGTATGTATTCATAATAGTTGCAAGAAAATGATGAAGAGGTTAAAGAAGATCTGGAATGTCCAACCAATTGGATAATTTTGAGTAGTAAGACTCATAAGATTTTATAGCATCTCTTTGACATACCTTCAACACAAATCATAGGTATTATTAAATGGTAAAGGAACACCAAAGCATTAAAGTAGAAGATCATGCAATTAACCATGGAAATCTGTAGTAAAAGTGCAACTACTAAATTGGAAAGAATTGGCAGATAAGAAACAACTTTATTTTAGCAGAGAAGAGCAGATTCAGAAAGAGTAGAATTGAATCAGCTAATAAAAATACAGTAGTGAAGGATCTAACTTCTAATAAACTGAAAAACCTTCCTCCTTTGTCCGGGCTTGGGACCGGCTATGTTGTAGTATAATTCCAACACAGGCGGAGTTAAAATTTTTGATTTTTTATTCAATTATATAGGCAGAGTATCTTTCATTGAATCTATTTTTTCCGGTAGCACCAAAGTCATCATTAGGTCACCGACGAGAAGGCCTTTTGATTAACTTCATCATACACTACATTATGTGTTGAATGATCATCATAACCGTCTGTTATAGGTGGACGAATAAGTATTTTGACACATTTTGAACTTTTGGCTCTTGATAAAGCTAACATAAAGTTGGCCATGTGAGAAAATATATTCACGTAAATAGATTCCAACAAAATCTAATGTTTGACCTTAAACTTTATTTATCGTCATAGCAAAGCACAATCTTAAAGGAAATTGTGTTCTCTTAAAGTGAACATGTATTTTCTCATCTTGTGATGCTAATAATGATATTCTGGAATAAACACATGTGTATTTTTAAAGTCACTACTTTCAATTTTAGCACTTATGACATGTGATCTAAAATCACAACATGTTAATCGAGTACCATTGCACAAACTTTCGCAAGGATTCAAATTTCGTAACAAGATAACTGGACAATTTTGCTTCAAAGTTAACTTATATGGAGGTAGACCAGGAGGATCTAAACTATGTAGAAAATCTTCAAATTGACTTTGATCATTCGGTTCAATAGTTTCATCAATTGCAACAAATGTTGTAGCCCCTTTCCGGGAATTTAGTAATTAAAAAATTATTTAATTCATTTACGAAATCATTCCTCGTCGTTAAAATAACACGAGAAGTAAATAGAGATGAATCAGGGGAAAATGCATCTAAATCGAGATACTTTATATTAAATAATGCATCTAAAGATTCTTCCTCCGTAGTAAAAGGAATAACAAAAGAATCAGGAATCTCAATTTTGTTTTCACAGTTTGTTGTTTCTTTTCCATTTCCAATCTTAAGTAAATATTCACAAAAAGATGGATCTGTTCTTGCGCGCATATTTTCAGACAGATGCAATTTCTCAAGTTCATTCTAAATGTTAGAATATAACAAGCTTTCATAAATAAAATCTTCTTTTTGCCGTTTCGAACAACTGGAAGAGTTTGTCTAAAATCACCCCCAAATACAATAACTTTACCTCCGAATATTGTATTCACATCCATAATGTCACGACCTAATTTCACCTATAGGTCGTGATGGCGCCCAACACTACAGTTAGGCAAGCTAACTAGTAATTTAAATATATATTTAATTCTTTTTAAAATTAACCGAATAATTAAACTCTTCTTACTTGCAATAATCAAGACAATGTGAAAATATCTGGTAAATTAAAATAACCAAAAAATAATTAAATCTAAAAATTCTACTAGTGTGTGTGCTAAGACCTGGTATCACAAGTGTATGAGCATCTAGTAGATTATACAAAAATTATAAATATTGTCTGAAATAAAGTAGACAGAAATAAGTTTTTAGGAGGAGGCACTGGTTGCTGGAGAACGGCTCAGAAAGCAGCTCACCACTAAGTCTCTGGATAACGCGTGTGCGCGCCGATAGGTCCAACGATGGCACCTGTCTCAGGTCCTGCACAAAAAGTGCAGCAAGTGTAGCATGAGTACGTACACAACGTGTACCCAGTAAGTATCAAGCCTAATCTCGAAGAGGTAGAGACGAGAGGTCGACTTTGACACTCACTAAGGGTCAATAATAATAATTAAAATAAAATATGGAATTATTTAAATCAACATGATTCATAGAGCTAATAATAATCTTATTTAACCAATAGAAATAATTAAATTCCTTCAAATGCAACAATTTCCAATCTATTAATTAAATTCAAAAGCTGCAATTGAAATGCCAAGGTATTATGTAATTATTATTATTATTATTATTATTATTATTATTATTATTATTATTATTATTATTATTATTATTATTATTATTATTATTATTATTATTATTATTATTATTATTAGACATGATTTCTGCCGAGGTCGTACGACCCAATCCAGAGTGTCGTGTACACTGTCGAGGGACGTGTGGCACGATCCATAGATGCATCTATACTTCCGAGGCGTTCGTCCCGCTCGACAAGAAAGGTGGACATTTTCTTATGTACCTCCGGAATGAGAATACATTTATTATAAGATTAATTCGAGAGGATGAATAATTTATTTTAACAATTAATTAATTTAAATAGAAAATTAAGTGTATGAGATTTTCATCTTTTACTATCTTTCCCTAACAATTCACAATATATTATAAATAATTTAATTAAATGAAGAATACAATTTACACACGTAATTCATGATTTTTGAGTCCTAAACTACCCGGACTTTAGCATAAATAGTAGCTACATACGGACTCTCGTCACCTCGTGCGTACTGATGTTTGGCATATTTCGATATGTGTTGATGTTACTTTGCCCATGTTTTAACCACTTCTTGATGTTATTTAATCTTTAAAACACCCAACGTGGTGTAATTATTGGTTTGATGACTAATTAAGTTATGTGTGACGATTTAAGGTGTTCGGAGTGCAAAATATGAAGAAAAGGTGGTGTAGCCAGAGGAAGAAGGGTTGAATGCGTCGCATCCAACCTAGGAAAACATCATCCTGCATGCAACCTTAGCAGTGAAGTTGGGCCATCGCGTCCGCCATCGCGTGCGAAACTGGGAAGTAGAAGAGAAGGCTGGATGCGTCGCGTCCACCATCGCATGCAAGCTGAGAAATGGAGGACAAGGTGGATGCGTCGCATCCACCTTAGCATCAATCCCTGAAGCCGAATTGGACTAGGAATAGGAGAGCTTTGGCCCACGACTTTTGTACGCAATATATAAGCCAAAAACGCCTCTTTTAGATCATCGAACATATTGGGAAGAGGGAAAAAGCCACGACAAAGCTGTGGAGGCCGGAATTCATCGAGTTTCATCTTTCTCCCACCAAATTTAGTAATTTTTATGTTTCTTTATATGATTTGTTGTTTGGCTACCATGTCTATGTGGAGCTAAACTTCACGTTCTAGGGTTGTGGGTCTTTCATGACTATTGTTATTCGGATATTGATTTTGACTTCTTGATTTATCATATTAGTTTATTTATTCAATCTTGCACTTAATTATTTAATTGCTTGATCACCAATTGAATATTATCTACGAATCTAGAATTGAACTCGAAAGTGGGAATTCTATATTGCATATAGGATTGAGTAGGGCAAGTTCTTGAACTCGGGCATCGGGGAACGGATTCGTAGTTAGGATAGACATATACCTAATTGCCTTGCTTGGTTGATTTACAGGAATTATAAATGCGTTCTTGTTGATTCTAACTCCATAGACATATAGGCGTTAGGTTAGCTTGAATAGGCGAGTAAGAACTCGACAGATTCTTATGAGCATTAACCCTGTCAACCAATAAGCTAGATAAATTAGTCGGTCAATTCAATTGAAGAATACAATAGGATTGTTAGATAGCCCATAACCCTAGATCGTTTTCATTACATTGATATCATTAAAATCTGCTTTTTCTCTGTTCAAAGTTTATTATTTATATTTTTCTTATTCAATTAGTTTAGAATAAAATATTTTTGGATTTAATTCTTGTTTAGATAATTGGGATAGTCTAATTTAGTTAATAGTTAATCATAAGTCCTCGTGGGTTCGACATCCGACTTTTAGTCACTTTATTACTTGACGACCTCGTATACTTGCGTGAGTGTGTTTGGTCGCAACAAGTTTTTGGCGCCGTTGCCGGGGACTTAGAAATTAGCTACGTGACTAAGTTAAGCTTTTATTAGATATTTGTTTTCAAGTTTTAATTTTCAGTTTGCCTGGTTTGTGTCAACGCAGGGTTTTCTCTCGAATGCAGAGGAGTAGAAGTGCAAACAACCTCATTCCTCTTGATCCAGAAATCGAACGAACACTACATAGAGTGAGAAGGGAACACGAAGCTAGAACGAGAATAGAAAGAGATTTGGACATCGCAGTCCAACCACAGCCAATAGATATGGCAGGCAATGAAGAGCGTCCGGTAATTGAAGCCGCAAGGCCCAATCTTGCGAATATGACTCAGGCTATTGTGAAGCCTGATATCACTGGGCATTTTGAACTCAAACAGTACATGGTACAGCTGATTCAGTCCACAGGACAATATGTGGGTCTATCTCATGAGGACCCGCAGAGGCATATTCAGAACTTCTTGGAAATCACGGACACTTACAATTATCCGAACGTCTCCAAGGACTATGTCAGGCTGACACTATTCCCTTTTTCACTGTTGGGGGAAGCTAAAGAATGGTTGCAAAAGGAGCCCGCGAACTCTATCCACACTTGGGATGATCTAGCAAGGAAATTCCTGATCAAGTTTTTCCCAACTAAGAAGACAAAGTCGTTGAGGAGCCAAATTCTTGGGTTCCAACAACGGGATGGCGAGACACTTCGTCAAGCTTGGGAAAGATACAAGAAGCTACTCAGAGACTGCCCGCATCATTGTCAAACTGATGAGGTATTGGGTCACACTTTTGTTGATGGGTTAGATGAAGCATCAAAGATGAATCTTGACTCAGCTTGTGGGGGTAGTTGCATGGCAAGACCGTATAGTGAAATACAACTCTTGCTAAATAATTTCACTGCTAATGACCATAATTGGCAAGGAGAGGGTGATTCACGAAGGGGAATTAAACAGAAGGCCGCCGGTTTGATTGAGCTTGATGACTTTTCCGCCATGAGAGCCGATATAGCAAAATTGGAAAATCAGATGAATAGAATGACAACACAACAAATGCAACATGTACAGCAGATGTCTATTTGTTGCGAACTATGCGGAGACAGTCATATGATTGACATGTGCCCCACGAATCCTGAATCTATATACTATGTGGGGCAACAAAACAGAGGTCTTATGAATCAACATGCGCAATATGGGAACACTTACAACCCAAAATGGAGGAATCATCCTAACTTCTCATGGGGCGGAAGTCAACAGAATTAGTATAGGCCTCAAGGGAATTTTACTCAACCTCAGAAGCCACCCCAACAAATGGAAGAAAGTACGAATGACTTGCTGAAAAAGTTGTTACTAGACAATCAACAGCTCAGGACCGATTTCAGAAATCTTGAGAGGCAAATGGGGCAGTTAGCAGCAAACCAAAATACTAGACCTACAGGCTCACTTCCCAGTGATACAGAGAAGAACCCTCAAATTAATGCAGTTACACTTAGAAACGGGAGGGAACTAGAGGAAGTGCCAAGGAAGATAAAAGAAAAACCTATACCTGGGGGGAGTTGACACCTAAGGCAACACAAGAGTCAAAGGAAGATGATGCAAGTTCAGAGCGAATGGAGGTTACAAGGCCACCACCACCTTTCCCCCAAAGATTGCAGAAAAGGAATGATGATCGCATGTTCAACAAATTTCTCTCCATGTTGAGTCAGGTTCAATTAAATATTCCATTAGTGGATGTACTTCGTGAAATTCCAAAGTACGCTAAGTACATAAAAGACATAGTGGCTCATAAGAGGAAATTGACTGAGTTCGAGACGGCTGCACTTACTGAGGAGTGCACATCAAGGGTCCAAAACAAGCTTCCCCACAAGCTTAAGGACCCTGGCAGCTTCACCATTCCAGTACAAATCGGTAATATTAATGTGGGACGTGCTCTGTGTGATTTGGGTGCAAGCATAAATCTGATGCCGTTATCCTTATTTAAGCAATTAGGTCTGGGAGCTCCGAGACCAACCACCGTGATGTTGCAATTAGCTGATAGGTCCATAGCCTACCCCGAAGGAGTGATTGAAGATGTGCTGCTGCAAATTGGAAAATTCATCTTCCCAGCTGACTTCATTATTCTAGACTTCGAGGCTGATGAACAAGTTCCAATCATATTGGGACGACCTCTCTTGGCTACTGGCGATGCAATAATTAAAGTGAGAGAAGGGAAAATGATTATGAGAGTGGACAACGAGGAGGCAGTCTTCAATGTCTACAAAGCAATCCAACTCCCCCGCCACTATGAGGAGCTCTCTATGATATCTGTGGTGGAGGTGGATGAGAAACTTCTTAACACGAGTGTATATCTAGGCGACTGTTTAGAAAAAGCAATCATGATGTTTGATAGCTTGGAGATGGATGATGAGGTTGAGGAGATGAAGGGAATCCTAGATACATCATGTGGTTACATGCAAGGAATAATCCCGTTTGAGCCCCTGAATAGGCCAAGTGGCCCCCCACCAAAGCCGTCAATTGAAAAAGCTCCAAATTTGGAACTTAAACCCCTACCCCCTCACCTTCAATATGCTTATTTGGGAAGTTCTGACACTTTACCTGTTATTATTTCTGCTCACTTGTCTAAATTACAGGAAGAAAAGCTATTAAGGGTGCTACGTGAGCACAAGCGAGCAATTGGGTGGACAATGTCTGACATTAAAGGCATTAGTCCAGCTTTCTGCATGCACAAAATCTTCATGGAGGACGGACACAAGCGAAGTGTAGAACACCAACGCCGACTAAATCCAATCATGAGAGAAGTGGTAAGGAAAGAAGTGATTAAGTGGCTTGATGCAGGTATTGTATTTCCAATCTCTGATAGTAAATGGGTAAGCCCCGTTCAATGTGTGCCGAAGAAAGGGGGGATAACCGTAGTAGTTAATGAAAATAATGACTTAATTCCTACAAGAACTGTAACTGGATGGAGAATTTGCATAGATTACAAAAAACTGAACAATGCCACCCGGAAAGACCACTTTCCCCTTCCTTTTATTGACCAAATGCTTGATAGATTAGCTGGCCAGGAATACTACTGTTTCCTGGATGGTTATTCGGGGTATAATCAGATTGCTATAGCCCCAGAAGACCAAGAGAAAACTACATTTACATGTCCTTATGGCACGTATGCGTTCAAGAGAATACCCTTCGGTCTTTGTAATGCACCTGCGACTTTTCAAAGGTGTATGATGGCTATTTTCACTGACATGGTTGAAAGATATGTAGAAGTATTCATGGACGATTTTTCTGTGTTTGGATGTTCTTTTGATAGTTGTTTGATGAACCTTGATAAAGTGCTAGCTAGGTGTGAAGAGACGAACTTGGTGCTAAACTGGGAAAAGTGCCATTTCATGGTACGTGAAGGTATAGTTTTGGGGCACAAGGTTTCAAAAGATGGTCTACAGGTGGATAAAGCAAAGGTGGAGACGATCGAAAAATTGCCCCCGCCGACATCCATCAAAGGCATTCGCAGTTTCTTGGGTCATGCAGGTTTTTATCGTCATTTCATTAAAGATTTTTCGAAAATTTCTTCCCCTTTGTGCAGGCTGCAAGAGAAAGACGTTACCTTCAAGTTTGATAATGCATGTCTGAAAGCATTTGAGGAGCTGAAGGGAAGATTGGTGACTGCACCAATTATCATTGGCCCCGATTGGGCACAACCATTTGAGTTGATGTGCGATGCAAGTGACATAGCAATTGGAGCGGTGTTGGGGCAAAGAAGGGATAAAATCTTTCACTCCATTTATTATGCAAGCAAAACTATGAATCCAGCTCAGATAAATTATACAGTGACTGAAAAGGAGTTGCTTGCAGTGGTGTGGGCGTTTGACAAGTTCAGATCCTATCTAGTGGGAACCAAAGTCATCGTCTACACAGATCATTCAGCTATCAGATACCTATTTGAAAAGAAAGACGCCAAGCCGAGGCTGATTCGTTGGGTCCTCCTCTTGCAAGAATTTGACTTAGAGATCCGAGATCGAAAAGGGACAGAAAATCAAGTGGCCGATCATTTGTCCAGATTAGAGAGCCGGAACCATGTAGCTGAAGGAGGGTCAATTAAAGAAACATTTCCGGATGAGCAAATATTAGCAATCACCTCAGGTGAAGCCCCATGGTATGCAGATTATGTGAATTTTATCGCAAGTGGGGTAACGCCACTAGAATGGACAGCTGACAATAGAAGAAGATTCCTACATGATGTAAGGTTCTACGTGTGGGATGAGCCATTCCTATATAGGCAGTGTGCAGATCAGTTGGTGAGAAGGTGTGTTCCTGAGGAAGAGATGAAGGCTATACTACATGACTGCCATGCGTCACCATATGGAGGTCATCACGGCGGGGATAGAACCGCCCAAAAAGTGCTACAATCAGGTTTTTATTGGCCAAAATTGTTTAAGGATGCACATGCCTTCGTTAAAAATTGTGATAGATGCCAAAGAACTGGAACTATCACGAGGAAGCACGAGATGCCCTTGCAAAATATACTGGCGGTAGAACTTTTTGATGTTTGGGGGATTGATTTTATGGGACCATTCCCATATTCTAACGGACACAGATACATCTTGGTGGCGGTCGACTATGTTTCTAAGTGGGTAGAGGCCATAGCTCTTCCTACTAACGACGCAAAAGTTGTGGTAGGCTTTGTAAAGAAGCACATCTTCACACGTTTTGGGACCCCAAGAGTGTTGATAAGCGACGGGGGAACTCACTTTTGTAACAAACTGCTGAATAATATTCTTGCAAAATACGGAGTCAAGCACAAAGTTTCCACTGCCTATCATCCCCAAACGAGTGGTCAAGTATAAGTTTCCAACAGAGAGGTCAAGCAGATTTTGGAAAAGACAGTAAGTATGAATAGAAAGGACTGGGCCGGGAAGCTGGATGACGCATTATGGGCATATCGCACTGCGTACAAGACCCCAATAGGCACTTCTCCGTACAAGTTGGTTTATGGGAAGGCCTGCCATCTGCTCGTCGAGCTTGAACACAAAGCATATTGGGCGATTAAAAAGCTAAATATGGAGATGGACTTGGCCGGTGAGAAGAGATTACTACAACTCAACGAGCTTGATGAGTTTCGATTGCATGCGTATGAAAATGCCAAATTGTATAAAGAGAAGACCAAAAGATGGCATGATAAGCATATCCAACATCGTGAGTTTGAACCAGGTCAACAAATTCTACTGTTTAATTCAAGGCTAAAGCTTTTTCCAGGAAAGCTTAAATCTCGATGGTCGGGTCCGTTTGAAGTGGTTAGTGTGAAACCTCATGGTGCGATAGAATTGTGTGATAAGGGGTCCAATACGACATTCTTGGTAAATGGCCAAAGAGTAAAACACTATTGGGGTGGTGACATTGCACGTCACAAGACCACGATGGATTTAGTGGAGGCATGAAGAACATGTTGCGTCGTGCCGCGACATTAAATCAGGCGCTTCTTGGGAGGCCACCCAAGTTAGTTAGTTTATTTTTATTTTATTTTTAATTTTTTTTTTCTTTCTTTTCGTAGGACATAGATCTTATTCAAAAAAAAAAAAAAAAATCTAAAAAGTTCCCCAGATATGAGAAAACGAGGCAGATGCGTCGCGTCCCCCTCAGCAAAAAAAAAAAAATTTTTTTTTTGACTGGCCAATTGCTCAAGGCAGTGAAGTCTGCCTATCGCGCCCGTATCGCGTCCGAAAATTTTTGAAGGAAGACAAGGGGATGCGTCGCGTCAAAGCTCGCACGCACATGTAAGTAATATATATTTTAACACATCTTAAGATAACCTATTCGAAAAAAAACGTTTCTTGCGACGCATCCACTCGTCTCGTTTTGGCGACGCCTACGAACGCAGAACAGAATTCTCTCATCGAAATTGTAACGCAATAAGCTCAAACGCGACAGGTACGCATCATCCTCTTCGTTCTTCCGTTGGCTTCTCTCCTAATTCGTCTCTCCTCCCTCCTTCAATGGTAGCAACAAGTAGGTTTTGCAATTTCAAGATTTTTAGGGCTGTCGTTCTTGGTAGTTGTAATGGTTGCGAGATGATAAACTATAATTCCCTTCATCTCGTCCAATTTTGGGAGGGTAGTGGCATTGCTCAACTGATAGAATGAACTAGGCACACTTGTTGCATACCACATGTTCGACGAATTGTCCCTGAGAAAAATTTAGGCGTCGGTGAAGTCTGAGTAACCGAGCAACATTGGTGTATGCTTGAGAATAAGTGTGGGGTCGAGTGAGGGGCTATGTGAAATTGAATTTTTGAAGAGAGTTATCACATACTTGCTGAAAGTCATGAGCTACAATTCCATGAAGAGTGAATGGCATGACTTTACGAATAAATTGAAGTCTGCAAGCTGTTGCAATTGCTTTCAAGCTGAACTTCGCTGTTTCATCTGCTAATTGTTGAATTCTTTGCATTGCAGGTACTTAGATTCGTAAAATGACAGCAGCGAGTAAACCATCCAAGCAACAAGACAAAGATGGTAACAAGCAACCGCCCAAAAAGCCTACCGGAAGGGCAGCGGGCGGTCCAAATCCACAGAAAAAAAGGAAGCGGACGGAGAAGGAAATGGAACTGCTGCCTAGGCAGTTAAGTGATGATTCAGAGCAAGAGGAGGAGGAAACATTGGTCAGGAGGACAGTGAAGAAGGGTATTGCACCAAGCAAAGGAATAGAGATACGAGAGCCTGTGACATACCAAAGAAAAGCTTCGAGAATGAGTGCTCCAACTGATAAAGGGAAGGAGAAGATTACTACAGAATCTGAATCCGATTCCGATTCGGACAATGACCACCTACAGATCAACATGAGTGATGAAGACGAGGGTGAACCCATAGACCGAGTTGATTGGGAGAAATACTTTGTTAATGAGAAGGCATTCCGAGCCTATAAGAAGATACTGGTTTTAAAGAAGTATATTCCGGAAAAGCCGATAAACATCGGACCTCTTAAGACAAAGTACTCAGAGTTTCTCAAGTCAATTCGAGAGGTGCAAAAATGGGGACCCATTCTGAAAGGTCATGGCAAAGCCAACCTCACCATTGTTAGAGAGCTCTACGCCAATTGGCGTCACACAAGGGGAAACATTGTGCGAGTAAGAGGGGTAGATATTAATGTGTCAGCTGAAGCTCTGAATAACTTCTTAAGGGTGCCACACACACTCACAGACAGGTTTGACGCCATATGCAAAACACCAGATTATGCACACATTAAGTCTGTCCTATGCCCTACCAGGAAGGATGCAGAATGGAAGCATGGGAGTATGGAGTACCACTCTATAGCAAAGGAATTCATGAGTGCGTTAGCACGTGTGGCCCTAAATTTCATTTGTAACCGCCTGCTGCCATGCCAACATAAAACTGATGTCCCTCGTTACCGCGCACTCGTATTATATGCTTTATTAGAGGGGATACCACTCAACTTCGGAGCCATCATGCATGATCAAATGCAGCGAACCAGGATGAATTACAAGTGGAGGCTGTTCTTTGCTAATACCCTAACGGCTTTTTTAACAGAGAGGGGAGTACTATGGGACAAGGAGAATGACGACATTGAGGCTAAAGCTCCAGGACCATATGATGTCACTCATGTTCTAGAGCCGAACAAGGGAAGGTCTTCTAAGCTCACCATCCAACAATTATTTGAGCATATGCAAGCAGATATGCAAGAGAACAGGGCTGAGCTGATAGCGACTCGTGTCGAGTTGAGTGCCACCAGGGATGAGTTGAGACAGACTCGTGCGGATCTAAGCCGAGTTCAGACTGAGCAGGCCACGATGATGAAGGAGATATCATTACTCCTCAGAGCTCTGGTTCAATGTGCAGGTACAGACATCTCCCAGCTGATTGCATCATCCACTGCCGGACCATCCACTCCTGTTCCTCCCATAGTCACCGAGGCTCCACTCAACAGGCCTATTGAGGTCGCTGTAACACCTGATACAGAATCCGCACCAGTTGTTGATGATAGGAATGCTATGGATGCAGATGCTCCTCCACAGACTGCGGATGAGCCCTCCACCTTGACTTGAGGGAGTTCTTCTCACCCTACTTTACCTTGTTTGTGTACGTTGGGGACAACGCACAGTCCTAAGTGTGGGGTGGGGGTGATTTATGTTTGATGTATGGATGAATGTACTAATATATTCACTGGATTAATGGCATAAAATAGCAGTAAATTCATCTATATGGAGTAACTATCAGTTTATCTATTAGTTTATTTATAAAAAAAAAAAAAAGTATCTTTGTATATATATATATATATATATATATATATATATATATATATATATATATATATATATATATATAGTATCTTTGTAGATAGTAATAATCCCCTGTGGTTTTTCTTTGTGCATCGGTTCTTTTCCATGGGATGTAGTTTGAACCGGGTAATTTTGTTTTCTTTTTAGAGTAGAGTAGGAATGTAGGGAATAAAAGGAGGAAGAATGATGAACCTAGGTGACCTTGACTTGGTTGATACTGGCATATTTAAGCTTTTACATATGTAATATCTTCCCTTCTCACTCTGAAATTATTGATGATGCCGTGTTAAAACGGATAGCATGTTTTGTGGCACCTATTTCTCATTTTCTTGACTTGTGTTCACTTTGCGCTTAATGCTTAATATCTCGTTGCTCCGTGAATAATTGCATTGTTTGAGAGTCGGAATGTGACCGTCCTTAGCGAGTCATGTGCCATGTGTGGTGAGGTTTTTGTGTAGTCCATGTAGTGTACTTGTGTCTAGAACTTGCCCGGTATGTGAGTTGAAGCGAAATTTTAGGTGATGCTCGGTTTGAAAAATGATTTTAGGCTTTCTTTGATCTTTTTGAGCTTATTGCTTATCACAAATAAAATCTATCCCTAGTTAAACCTTTTGAGCCTGTAGACCTTTTATTTGGTACCCACATTACAAGCCTATACCCTTTTTATTCTTAATTGACATTGTTTTGATCCTTTTACCTCTTAAAGCACTTTAATTGTTAGATGAGCGCTAAAAGAAGTAAGAAGGGACTAAGTGTGGGGTGACTTTTGAGTGGAACCAATGAAAGAAAGAAGGGTGCACTTATTTTGTAAAATAATACACCACTAGCGAAAAAAAAAAAAAAGAAAGAAAAATAGAAATGAATAAATTGTTGTCTTGTTCTTGCTAGTGGGTATGAACTAAAGTAGTGCTTAAAGAAAAAGGGACTGTTTTGGGGGTGATATTGTTTGTGAAATTGAAGTGGTGTTGAAGAATTTGCGCTTAAAGTAATTTTGTGATGTATTAAAGTGCTTAGGAGGGTGAGTCACTATTACTTAAATATATCCTACCCGTCCCTTAGCCCACATTACAATCATGAAAAAGTCCTAATTGATTTTAGATCGAGCGAGCTTACATTAGTAGAGATTTACATTAAGGGCAAGCCTATGGTACCAACTGCATGCATGTGACTTCTTTTGTGAGAGTGAGCGATTTTCTTTGTGAGCATGAGATTCGAATGTGTGGATTGATTCTACTCTCTTTGCTTTTGTTGTGAGGGCACATGGTTTCACGAGGGATAGGTAACGTTACTAGACTTCTCTATGATGTTGGTTGTTCAAGCCATGAGTGCATTGTGACATTGAGTCGGTTTTTGAGGTTAGGATTGTTGTGAGCATGTTGTCTTTGTTCGAATATGTTTAAAGAAGGGCATAAGAAAAGGGAAGTGTGTTGATGCATAGTCTAGAGCCTAATTGTAGCAAATAACCATGGACATAGATGTAGTGTGCTTTGAATGATAAGAGCTTAATTTTATTTTGTTTACTATAGTGATGGTTTGTTCGAGGACGAACAAAGGTTTAAGTGTGGGGTAGTGATGTTTGGCATATTTCGATATGTGTTGATGTTACTTTGCCCATGTTTTAACCACTTCTTGATGTTATTTAATCTTTAAAACACCCAACGTGGTGTAATTATTGGTTTGATGACTAATTAAGTTATGTGTGACGATTTAAGGTGTTCGGAGTGCAAAATATGAAGAAAAGGTGGTGTAGCCAGAGGAAGAAGGGTTGGATGCGTCGCATCCAACCTAGGAAAACATCATCCTGCATGCAACCTTAGCAGTGAAGTTGGGCCATCGCGTCCGCCATCGCGTGCGAAACTGGGAAGTAGAAGAGAAGGCTGGATGCGTCGCGTCCACCATCGCATGCAAGCTGAGAAATGGAGGACAAGGTGGATGCGTCGCATCCACCTTAGCATCAATCCCTGAAGCCGAATTGGACTAGGAATAGGAGAGCTTTGGCCCACGACTTTTGTACGCAATATATAAGCCAAAAACGCCTCTTTTAGATCATCGAACATATTGGGAAGAGGGAAAAAGCCACGACAAAGCTGTGGAGGCCGGAATTCATCGAGTTTCATCTTTCTCCCACCAAATTTAGTAATTTTTATGTTTCTTTATATGATTTGTTGTTTGGCTACCATGTCTATGTGGAGCTAAACTTCACGTTCTAGGGTTGTGGGTCTTTCATGACTATTGTTATTCGGATATTGATTTTGACTTCTTGATTTATCATATTAGTTTATTTATTCAATCTTGCACTTAATTATTTAATTGCTTGATCACCAATTGAATATTATCTACGAATCTAGAATTGAACTCGAAAGTGGGAATTCTATATTGCATATAGGATTGAGTAGGGCAAGTTCTTGAACTCGGGCATCGGGGAACGGATTCGTAGTTAGGATAGACATATACCTAATTGCCTTGCTTGGTTGATTTACAGGAATTATAAATGCGTTCTTGTTGATTCTAACTCCATAGACATATAGGCGTTAGGTTAGCTTGAATAGGCGAGTAAGAACTCGACAGATTCTTATGAGCATTAACCCTGTCAACCAATAAGCTAGATAAATTAGTCGGTCAATTCAATTGAAGAATACAATAGGATTGTTAGATAGCCCATAACCCTAGATCGTTTTCATTACATTGATATCATTAAAATCTGCTTTTTCTCTGTTCAAAGTTTATTATTTATATTTTTCTTATTCAATTAGTTTAGAATAAAATATTTTTGGATTTAATTCTTGTTTAGATAATTGGGATAGTCTAATTTAGTTAATAGTTAATCATAAGTCCTCGTGGGTTCGACATCCGACTTTTAGTCACTTTATTACTTGACGACCGCGTATACTTGCGTGAGTGTGTTTGGTCGCAACACGTACGTAGCCCCCACATTTAGCAATAATTATTAATTTAAATCACCTATGGGGTAAATTCCCCCTCACAAGATTAGACAAGAGACTTACCTTGTCTCAAAGTCCATTTTTTCGATCAAATGTCGCGTAAAACCTCAATTCGATGCCGAAAAATCCGAAACCATCCAAAAGTTATATAAAATAATTAATGCATGTTCAATAATTTAAAATTCATCTATTAAATAAATTACCCTATCCAAAATGGTAAAATTCCTAAAATTCACCCCGGAACCACGTGAATGGATTCCAGAAATTTTCGGAGGAAAACGTTACCCATAATCTCAAGAACTCAAATATATAATTTTTATCCAATTCCATAACCATTTTCGTGGTTAAAATCTTTTTTTAAAAATAAAAATCTAGGTTTTTCATCTAAACCCTTGATTTTTAAGATTTATCAGTAATAATCTACCCATAATCTATGTATTTAACTCAAGGTATGTAGAATTAACTTACCTTCCAATTGCTAGTTGAAATCCCCTCTCAAAAAGGTCTGAAATCGCCCAAACATGGAAGAAAAACGGACTAAAATGAACTGAGCCTCGCCCGTTTTTATGTGTAATGACCCGGCCGGGCGTTTCGAGTATTACAACCTTGTTTCCCCCATTTACTGCTCAATTTATGCCTTACAGTTGATTTATGACTTACCGGATTAGTTGGTTCGGGTCCGGAAGGATTTCAGAGTGAAATGAGACACTTAGTCTCTTAATTGAAAACTTAAGTTGAAAAAGTTGACCGGATATTGACTTATGTGTAAACAACCTCGGAATTGAATTCTGATGATTCCAATAGCTCCGTATGGTGATTTTGGATGTAGGAGCGTGTCCGAAAAATTATTTGGAGGTCCGTAGTGGAATTAGGCTTGAAATGGTGAAAGTCGAATTTTTGGGAAGTTTGACGGGGGGTTGACTTTTTGATATCGGGATCGGAATCCGATTCTGAAAATTAGAATAGATTCGTTATGTCATTTATGACTTATGTGCAAAAGTTGAGGTTAATCGGACGTGATTTGTTAGGTTCCGGCGTCATTTGTAGAATTTGGAAATTTCAAAGTTTAGTAAGCTTGAATTAGGGTGTGATTCGTATTTCTAGCATTGTTTGATGTGATTTGAAGTTTCGACTAAGTTCGTATGATGTTTTAAGACATGTTGGTGCATTTGGTTAAGGTCCCGAGAGGCCCGGGTGAGTTTCGGATGGTTAACGGATCGAAAATTTGGACTTTGGAAAATCTGTAAATTTTGCTTCTAGTGTAACCGCACCTGCGAAGCCTTGACCGCAGGTGCGACACCGTAGGTGCGCAAGAAACATCACAGAAGCGGAAGGGGTAGTTTGGAATCGCCGCAGAAGCGTGTCCGCAGATGCGGACCAGTCGTCCGCAGAAGCGAAAAGGGGCGCAGAAGCGGATGCTAAAACTGCAAAAGCGGTTAAAATACCGTAGATGCGGAACCCCTGGACAATATACATTTCAAAGGGGTTCCGAGTTTTGCCATTTTTGGACCTTCAAGCACGGTTTTGAGGCGATTTTCAGAGAGAATTCAAGGGAAACTTGAGGTAAGTCACTTGTGATTAGTTCTACTCCATAATATTAAATTATCATCGAATAATCCGACTAGATTACGTGCTTTTGAGGTGTAAATCGGGAATTTAAACCTAGGGATTTGTAAATAAGATTTGAAGGTTTGGAGGTCGAGTTGAGGTTGGATTTTGGTAAAATTAGTATGGTTAGACTCGTGGTTGAATGAACTTTCGGATTTTGTAACTTTTGTCAGGTTACGAGATGTGGGGCGAATTTTGGGTGAAATTTTGGGTGAAATTTTGGATTTTGATGGAAAATTTGTATTTTCTTTTGTAATTAATTACTACAATTTTTATTGACTGAATCAAATTAATTGTGGCTAGATTCGAGGCGTTGGGAGACCAATTCACGAGGTAAAGGCATACCAGAGTAAAGAATTACACGGTTTGAGGTAAGTAACACTTCTAAACTTGGTTCTGAGTGTATGAATCCCCGAATTTGGTATGATGTAAATTATTTGGAAGTGACACACGCGATAGGTGATGAACATGTAGACGTGCACCACATAAATTGTGTCTTGAATAAATCCTGTGAAGTTGTAAAATTAAAGGATCATGTTATTATCTGAACATGTGGCACGTGTTAGAGGAATTGAGCCGAGGCTCGTAATAAAGATCATGTTTAGGTTATGTGTTGAAATTTTAGTAACCATAGGGTCGTGTTGCTGTTGAATTATTTATTTAAAAAATATATATTTCACACTCAGTCGTATTCGTCCACTGTGAGGATAATTATGGGATCGAGCTTCGTGTAGCAGCAGGCCATATTGGCTTATATATATATTATTATTGTTCTGGATCGGGGCTGCCCACCTGCAGCAGGCAATAATGGCTTTATACATTATTATCATTTGGATCGGGGCTGCCCGCCTACAGCAGGCCTTATAGTCTTTACTATTATGGATCGGGGCTGCCCGCCTACAGCATGCCTTATAGGATTTATTATTTTACTGATCGAGACTGCCCATCTGCAGTAGGCCATAAAAGCTTTATATCACGCTTGGGCTGAAGGAGCCCCTCCGGAGTCTGTACACACCCCAGTGAGCGTAGATGATTATGTATATTCGGAATGGACTTCCCAGGGCATGGACTTGCCTTACTTATTTATATTGTAACGAGTTTTCCTAGACATGGATCTTGTCCGTATCATTTATATTTGGGGATAATTTACACCAAGGCTGGATTGGCCTTATCCGGTACTGAGTGACTGACGGTCGGTCGATGTGTATATATATACGGATTGTAACACTCCTGGGCTGGATTGGCCATAAATAGTACCGAGTGACCAAATAATGTGTGACTAGTATTTACATGAGGTCTTTCTATTGTGATGTCATATTCCTCATATCATGCAGTATTGATCTATTTCACTTGTACTGAGTTTAACTGTTGAACTTGAAAGCATGCCTACATTTTTGTACCATTATTTATACTAGACTGTACCTGCGAAGCTCGTTATTTCTTTCAGCCCAGAGGTTAGTCTTGTTACTTATTGAGTTAGTTGTACTCATACTACACTCTGCACCTCGTGTGCAAATCCAGATGCTCTCGGATACGGCGACTGCTAGATTTCGAAGTTAATTCTGTTGGGGACTATCAAGGTAGCTGCTTGACGTCCGCAGACTTGATTCCTTTCCTGTGTAATTATTGTACTGTTCTATATTTTCAGACATTGATTTTATCCTTCTGAGTTTGTATTCATATTAGATGCTCATATACTCAGTGACACCGGGTTTTTGGAGTGTTTATATTTGTGTTTGTGAGGTTTTCTTCACCTAGTATTGAGATAGGTGCCATCACGACATGTGAGATTTTGGGTCGTGACAAGTTGGTATCAGAGCTCTAGGTTACATAGGTCTCACGAGTCATGAGCAAGTTTAGTAGAGTCTTGCGGATCGGTATGGAGACGTTCGTACTTATCTTCGAGAGGCTGCCGAACCCTTAGAAAATTTCACTTTATTATATTCAGTCGTACGAACTTGTTGATTCTAGAAACTAAAAAATCCTGTTATTCTATTCTCTCATAGATGATGAGGACACATTCTACCGAATCGGACGGTCAGTCACCAGTGCTACCAGTTAGGGCCGCGAGAGGCCGGGGTCGAGGTAGAGGTCGAGGTATAGCTCGTACCATAGTGGGACCAGCACCTGTAGTACCAGCGGTTGCACCAGCTCAGGCACCAGTTGTGCCCATTGAGATTCCAAGCCTTCATGAGACTTTGGCCCAGATATTGACAGTTTGCACTGGCCTTGCTCAGGTGGTTTCGGCTCAGTCCGCAGCTGCCACTTCTCAGGCCGGGGGAGGTACTCATACCCCTGTTGCCCATACTCCAGATCAGGTAGTACAGGAACTTCAGATACCGTGAGCACTATCAGCCCAGCCAGTTATAGCCGCTCAGGCCCCGGTAGTCCCTGTTATGGAAGATGATGAGCAGAGAAGACTTGAGAGATTTGGGAGGCTTCGACCTCCATCTTTTAGCAGTGCTGAGTCAGAAAATGCTTAGGGTTTTCTGGATAAGTGCCAGCGGATGCTTCAGACATCAGGTATTCTGAAGACCAATGGGGTCTCGTTCACTACTTTTCAGTTTTCTGGGGATGCCCTCAGACGGTGGGAGGCTTATAAGAGGCGCAGGCTGGTTGGTGCAGTACCACTTACATGTCAGGAGTTCTCCGTTCTTTTTTTGGAGAAGTTTGTGCCGCAGACTCGTAGAGAGGATCTGCGCAGAGAGTTTGAGCAGTTATGTTAGGATGGTATGTTTGTGACGCAGTACGAGATGCAATTTTCTGAGTTGGCACGTCACGCAGTTTGGTTGGTTCCCACCGATAGAGAAAGGATTAGGAGGTTCATTGATGGACTCACGTATCAGCTGCGGTTGCTTATGACTAGGGAGAGGGTACCTGGTGCCACTTTTGATGAGGTGGTGGACATTGCTCGACAGATAGAGTTGGTCCGTAGCCAGGAGCGTGGTGACAGGGAGGCCAAGAGGCCTCGAGGTTCGGGCAGTTTTGGTGGAATACCTTCTGGGGGACAGTTCTACCACAACAGGGGTCGTCCAGTTCACCGTGGTACATCATCTAGCCATGGTTCGTACAATTCTCATCAGGGTCAGTCATCTCTCAGTGCACTTCCAGCCCCGAGTACGCCCCGTGCACCATCAGTTCAGGGATCATCTATACTAGGTTCTTCTGGTAGTTATTCTGGTTCTCGAGGTCCGCCTCAGAATTCTCCACCATTCTTCAAGGAGGAGTTCTATGAGTGTGGAGAGCTGGGCCATGTGAGGAAATATTGTCCCCGCCATACGCGAGGTCCAGTTCAGCAGAGGAGTCAGGCTACTACTTCTGCACCAGTTGCTCCACCACCCGCTCAGCCAGCTTAGGGTGGGGCTTAGTCAGCTAGGGGTCGCCCAAGAGGGGGAGGCCGATCAGGTGGCGGTCAGGCCCGATTCTATGCTTTTCCTGCCAGACCAGATGTTGTTGCTTCAGATGCAGTGATCACAGGTATTGTCTCAGTGTGCCACGGGGAGGCATCTATATTATTTGACCCTGGTTCCACATATTTGTATGTTTCAACATATTCTTGTTCATTTTTCTGAATATGCCACGTGAGTCGTTAGTTTCACCTGTTCATGTATCTACGCCGGTGGGCGATACTATAATTGTGTACCGTGTGTATCGGTCGTGTGTGGAAATTTTTGGGGATGAGACAACAATTGTTCTTTTATTGCTTAGTATGATCAATTTAGATATTATCCGGGTATGGTGAGATATCAAATATTTTGTTATATGGCTTTGGGCCAAGTGGGGGAGTATGCTATCTACGATTTGATTGCACGATTATGTGTGGTATTGCTTTCGGTTCGAGGTACACCTGTGGATTAGTTATGACTTGCAGAGGTTGAGACCAGGGATAACATGAGTAAGAAAATTTCTTGAATGCGGGTTATATTGCACTTTATGAAAAATCATGAGATGATTAAATTGTTATTTTGAAGGATGTAGTGCGCACGGAGTATGAATTAGATTGGTGGCGTTAAGGTAGAGTTATTTCTTTGGGGGCTTGTGTCTTTTGGTCCGTTCGGGCAGTGTAATTTAGATTTGAGCATACTGAGTGAGCTTTGGGTAAGGGTAGTAGTGTTGTGATAAGGAGAAACGTCAACTTGAGGGTAATTCAGGAGAACCTCGTAGATCGCCAAAATCGGTTATTTGGACTAGATGGTATGAGACTTGCGGTAATTCTGTATGACTATGGATTCCATATTCCAGTATAAGAAGGGTAAAAGAATAATTTTAAATTCACATAAGGTATTTTCAGAGTGAGTGTTATGGTTATGGTACTTTTGTGCTGCTTAAGAAGAATACAATGGCTTATGGACCTTAGGGCGGTGTGGTTTTATGTTGGGATGTCTTATAATGAGCTTTGGGTAAGGGTAGTAGTGTTATGATAAGGAGAAACGTCAACTCGAGGGTAATTCAGAAGAACATTAGAGAAAATAGGACCACTAGGTAGTAGGCTAGACCAGTATGGTAATGGTATGCTCGGTTCTTTTGGGTAATAATGACGTGGAGGCTTTACAGATGTTTTTGTGGCAATATTTGTTTGGTTTTGGTGACCTACGTGGCTTGAACTAGATAGAGGAAATTAGTTCTGATAGCTTGATTAGGTGAAAATGGATTTCAAAGTGTTCTTAACAGTTTCTACCATGGTTCGAAACATATATTTTCTACCGGTGCGGGGAACGTGTTGTGCATTGTGATTTCCTCCTGGAAAGAAGCAAGAGAAAAGTTTCTAACTAATAGGGTAGGTAATTTGCCGGTGACTCAGAGTTTATAATGAGATTCTCGTGCTTTTCACATGAGAGATTTGGTGTGTTATGCGGGATTTAGATTTATATGTACGAGGTGGCAGTTCATTCTCGAAAGGAAGATCACGAATTCTGGACAGAATGGTCAGTGTTATATATTTAGATGAATGTTATAGTTGCTCGGTAATCCCTAAGAAGGGTGGGCGGTTGAAAGGGGCATTGTGTTTTGATTTACGGATGTTCATTGGTATCGCAGTACTCTCCTGGTTGATAAACTGTTGATATTCAAATTATTGATATGTGGCACGGAAGAATTATGAAAATATTCCTAGAGGGATAATCGTGCATGAAGGATGTGATAGTCATTCGAATGCTGGAGTTGTGATCAGTTACGATGGTTCATGTCTACTTATTTGATTGCTCTCGTATGTTATGCTTGAATTAAAGTCCTGTGAACATGCCAGGCGGATTATGTTATTGGCACGTGAGTTGTCTGTGCGGTTTCAGATATTGATACCATAGCACGTGAGTTGTCCGTGCGAGTGATGTTAATGTGAGCTCTAGAAGAGCTGGTTACTGTTATTAAATTTGTGTGTCTTGGTTCTACTATATATAATGAGCTTATAGCATTACAGTTGTGGTGGTGCTTGTTGAACTTACAATACGGTTCTCTACTTTGAGACATCTTCTATTTTGGGTACAAGGTTGCGCAGTTGTGGATTGAGTTGTATTGGTGTGGCATGTCAATGGGATAATTGTGTTTAATAATATAAGGTCATTGGACCTAGAATTGGTACTATTAGGTTTGATTATGGTATATTGGGATGATAATATTGAAAGTCGGCTTAGAGAGTGATTATGGTTCTGGTTGGGGCGGGAGAGCTCCATGACTTGTCGATCTGATAAGATGTTATGAGATTTCATGCGTTTCTTTCATTATCAGCAGTGTGCGAATGTTTTAGAACGAGATTTTTTTGATATGGGGTTTAATACTATTACCGGGTTACTTTGGAATAGTTTATATGATCGAAATTGGTGCTGCGAGCATGCGAGTTGTGTAGTATGTTAAGTGATTATATCTGTGGTTATGGTTATGGCTTAATACAGCTTGTTCAGACTCATACAACATGTTGATGTGAGATTCAGGTCTTGAAAAGAAATTTCGAATGTGGGAAATTGAATTCCAAGGTTTATGAGCTAAGGTTGAAGTAATGATTTTTAATTATGTTGTATTGTCAGGCCTATACAATTTACACAGAATAGGGTAGCGTGGGATGATCACCCCTGGGTACGTGCGTGGTAAGATGGAATAGTGAGTTGATGGCATGGAAACAACTCTTAGCACGTTCGAGGACGAACGTATGTTAAAGTGGGGGAGAATGTAACGACCCAACTGGCCATTTCGAGTATTACAACCTTGTTTCCCCTATTTACCGCTCAATTTATGCCTTACAGTTGATTTATGAGTTACTGGGTTAGTTGGTTCAGGTCCGGAAGGATTTCAGAGTGAAAGGAGACACTTAGTCTCTTAATTGAAAACTTAAGTTGGAAAAGTTGACGGATATTGACTTATGTGTAAAAAACCCCAGAATTGAATTCTGATGATTCCAATAGCTCCGTATGGTGATTTTGTACTTAGGAGCGTGTCCGAAAAATTATTTGGAGGTCTATAGTGGAATTAGGTTTGAAATGGTGAAAGTCGAATTTTTGGGACGTTTGACCGGAGGGTTGACTTTTTGATATCGGGGTCAGAATTCGATTCTCGGAATTGGAATAGCTTCGTTATGTCATTTATGACTTGTCTGCAAAATTTGAGGTCAATCGGACGTTATTTGATAGGTTCCGGCGTCGTTTGTAAAATTTGGAAATTTCAAAGTTTAGTAAGCTTGAATTGGGGTGCGATTCGTGTTTCTAGCATTGTTTGATGTGATTTGAAGCTTCGACCAAGTTTGTATGATGTTTTAGGATATGTTGGTGCATTTTGTTAAGCTCCCGAGGGCCTCGGGTGAGTTTCAGATGGTTAACGGATCGAAAATTTGGACTTGGGAAAATCTGGAAATTTTGCTTCTGTTGTAACCGCACCTGCGAAGCCTTGACTGCAGGTGCGACACCGCAGGTGTGCAAGAACCATCGCAGAAGCGGACTAGTCGTCCGCAGAAGCAAAAAGGGGCGTAAAAGTGGATGCTAAAACCACAGAAGCGGTTGCGCAGAAGCGGTTAAAATACCACAGATGCGGAACCCCTGGAGTATACATTTCGAAGGGGTTCCGAGTTTTTCCATTTTGGGACCTTCAAGCACAGTTTTGGGGTGATTTTTAGAGAGAATTCAAGGGAAACTTGAGGTAAGTCACTTGTGATCATTTCTACTCCATAATATTGAATTATCATCAAATAATCCGACTAGATTACGTATTTTTGAGGTGTAAATCGGGAATTTGAACCTAGGGATTTAAAAATAAGATTTGAGGGTTTGGAGGTCGAGTTGAGGTCGGATTTTGGTAAAATTAGTATGGTTAGACTTGTGGTTGAATGAACTTTCGGATTTTGTAACTTTTGTTGGGTTCCGAGACGTCGATGTTTGGGTGAAATTTTGGATTTTGATGGAAAATTTGTAATTGTTTTTGAAATTAATTACTATAATTTTTATTGACTGAATTAGATTAATTGTGGTTAGATTCAAGGCATTGGGAGACTAATTCACGAGGCAAAGGCCTAGCAGAGTAAAGAATTACACGGTTTGAGGTAAGTAACACTTCTAACTTAGTTTTGAGGGTATGAATCCCCGAATTTGGTATGATGTAAATTGTTTGGAAGTGACACATGTGATAGGTGATGAATATGTAGACGTGCACCACATAAATTGTGTCTTGAGTAAATCCTGTGAAGTTGTAAAATTAAAGGATCATGTTATTATCTGAACATGTGGCACGTGTTAGAGGAATTGAGCCGAGGCTCGTAATAAAGATCATGTTTAAGCTATGTGCCGATATTTTAGTACCCATAGGGTCGTGTTGCTGTTGAATTAATTGTTTCAAAAATATACATTTCACACTCAGTCATATTCGTCCATTGTGAGGATAATTATGGGATCGAGCCGCGTGTCGCAACAGGCCAAATTCTGAACCAACCATCCCCACAAGTCATAAATTAATAAAAGCACATACGAGGAGTTTTATTTAGGGGAACAGGGTTCTAAAAGTCAAAATGACCAGTTGAGTCATTACACATATAATCTTCGAGAAGTGCATCAAGAGCTTCAATCATGTTTTTTTTTTCCGTCGATGCTTCATCCCACACAATTAGTTTTGCATCTCGAATCAAGGCTGCGAGACAACTTTGTTTACTAATATTGCAGCAGAAGTTATCATCTAGGTCTATTGGCATTTTGAAATGTGAGTGAACAACTCGTCCCCCTAGAAGGACAGAAGCTGCCACATCAGAAGTTGTAGTTGCTAAAGCTACGAATCATTGAGACCGGATAGTTGCTAATAATGCATGATATAAGAAAGTTTTACCTGTTCCTCCAGGACCATCAATGAAAAAAGCTCTTGATCGCTCAGAAAATATTCTATCAATTATTGTGTTATATTACCGCAATTGTTCAGCATCCAATCTCCTTGGTAAGAGCAAGTCTTCTTCACTAACAATTATGTTTCTTTCAAAATGAACATCTTTTGCATCTTTTGCCGTCACAAAATCTCTAATATTTCTGAAACAAGCTTATACTCATTTATGTCATGGCCCATAGAATGTAAGATATCGTTGATATGGCTTAAGACATTATGCTGAACACTTTGTGCTGCTGTCACGTCCCAATTTCACTTATAGGTCGTGATGGTGCCCAACACTACAACTAGGCAAGCCAACTAGTAATTTAAATATACATCAATTATTTTCAGAATAATTTTTATTATTTTACTAGCAATATTAAAGAAAATATAAAAGATACCGATTAATTTAAATCCAAGATAAATAATCAACTCCAAATTCTACCAATGTGTGTGCCAAGACCTGGTGTCACAAGTGTATGAGCATCTAGTAGATTATACAAAACTCCAAATACTGTCTGAAATAAAAATAGACAGAATAAAATGTAAGAAAAGGCACTGGTAGCTGCAGGACGGCTCATAAAGGCAGCTCACCACTACGCCTCTGGATAACGTGGATGTGCGATGATAGTTCCTCCACTAGTACATGCCTTAGATCCTACACAAAAAAGTGCAACAAGTGTAGCATGAGTACGTAAACAACGTGTACCCAGTAAGTATCAAGCCGAATCTCGAAGTGGTAAAGACGAGATGGCCGACTTTGACACTCACTATGGTCAATAATAATAATTGAAATAACACTAGAATATCTAAATCAACATGATTCACAGAATTAACAATAATTTATTTAACCAGCAGAAATAATTAAATTCCTTCAAATTCAACAATTCTCAATATATTAATTTAATTCCTTCAATTCCAATAAGTTTCTAATTTATCAATTAGACTTATTTATAGGAATAACAATAATTTCTTAACAAACAGGAATAATAATTCTTTAAATTCTAAAGATTTCTAATTTATCAATTAGCTTCACAAGCTGCAATAAACTATCAAAGTATCGTGTAATTATTATTATTAGGCACGATTTCTGCCGAGGTCGTACGGCCCGATCCAGAGTGTCGTGTACACTACCGATGGACGTGCGGCACGATCCATAGATGCATCTATCTTGCCGAGGCGTTCGGCCCGCTCCACAAGAAAGGAGAACATTTTCTTATGTACCTCCGAAGGAGAGTATATTTATTATAAGATAAATTCGGGAGGAAGAACAATTTCTTTTAACAATTAATTAATTTAAATAGAAAATCAAGCATATGAGATTTTCATCCTTTAATATCTTTATCTAATAATTCACAATATATTTATATATATTAATTTAATTCACAATATATATATATATATATCAAATAATATTAATTAAACAAAGAATATAATTTACACAAGTAATTCATGCTTTGAGTCCTAAACTACCCGGACTTTAGCATTAATAGTAGCTACGTACGGACTCTCGTCACCTCGTGCGTATATAGCCCCCACAATTAGCAACAATTATTAATTTAATCACCTATGAGGTAATTTCCCCCTTAAAAGATTAGACAAGAGACTTACCTCAATTTGCTCCAATTTAATCTACTAGAAGGCCTTTTCCACGATTATCCAACTCTGTCTGGATCGAATCTAGCCAAAATAATTTGATAAAATCACTAAATATTATAGGAATCAATTCCATAAGAAAATACAACATTTTTCAATAAAAATCCGAAATTAACTCAAAATATAGCCCGTGGGGCCCACCTCGGAATCACTAAATTCCACTCAATCATGAGTCTACCCATATGAACGCCCACTCAATTACGAGTCTACCCATACCAAAATAACTAAATTTCGATAACAATTCGGCCCTCAAATCCTCAAATCTATCCAAGAGGGTTTTCAAACTTTTCCAACTCAATTCACCAATTAAATAATAAAAACAGTGAGGATTTGGATAATTTAACCAATATTGAGTTAAGAACACTTACCCCGTTGTATTCTCTTAAAATCTCCCAAAAATCGTCCAAATCCGAGCTCCAAATCTTTAAAAATGAAAAATTGGACGAAGTCCCATTTTCAGAACTTAAACTTTCTGCCCAGTGATTTCTTCTACGTGATCGCGAAGAACAATTCCAACACTGCCCAAAATTAACTCTACGCGATCGCAAAGCACTAACTCCGTAAACCTACGCAATCGCGAGCCTCCTCACGCGTTCGCGAAGCATTAAGCGCGTGGTCCAGCTTCGACTTCGTTTGCTCTTCGTGAACGCGGTCTTAACCACGCGTTCACATAGCACAGCTTGCCAAACTACGCGATCGCGGACTTGCCCACGCGATCGCATAGAACAAATTTACAGCTGCCCAAATTACCCTACGCGATCGCAGACGGACTTACGCGATCGCGTATAAGGAAATCAGAGGAAAATTCCAGTAGCTATCAACAATCTCCCAAAAGCCAAAAATGATCCGTTAGCCGTCAGAAACTCACCCGAGCCCCTCGGGTCCTCAACCAAATATACCAACAAGTCCTAAAATATCATACGAACTTAGTCGAACCCTCAAATCACACCAAAGAATGCTAAAACCACGAATCATCCTCCACTTCAAGCTTAATGAAACTTAAGATTTCCAGCTTCTACATTCAGTGTCAGAGCCTATCAAATCAAGTCTGATTGACCTCAAAATTTGCACACAAGTCATAAATGAATAATGGAGTTATGAAAATTTTCGGAACTGGATTCCGGCTCTGATATCTAAAAGTCAACTCCCCGGTCAAACTTCCAAACTTAAATTCTTGTTTTAGCCATTTCAAGTCTATTTTAACTACGGACTTCCAAATATAATTCCGAACATGCTCCTAAGTCAAAAATTACCATACAGAGCTATTGGAACCGTCAAATCTCAATTCCGGGGTCGTTTACTCAAAATGTTGACCGAAGTCAAACTTAGCATTCTAAGGCCAACTTAAGGAACCAAGTTTTTCTATTTCAACCCGAACACTCCCAAATCCCGAACCAACCATACCCGCAAGTCATGATTTATTATAAGCACATACAAGGAGTTTTATTTAGGGGAACAGGGTTCTAAAAGTAAAAATGACTGGCTGGGTCATTACATTCTCCAATTCGAAAAACACTTAAAGTTTTCGGACATTGAATCTTCAAACATTTCCCATAACTCTTTTGGATTAGCAGGATTGTAATATACTAACAATGTAGCAAATAAACATCTCAAACTATATGGCATCTGATAGCTTACGGCCTCTGATATATATTTAATTAGACTATTGTTACAGTATAGTAATCCTCTTTTTTCTGCGGATTCTCTAAATGCACTACAGGGCACCCCATTAACGGTGCGAAGATCTTCTAACATTCATCAATAGTAACTGTAGATAATATCTTTCTCCTTTTGTTGCATGACATGTCATAACACGTTCAATTACGTTACGTTTTTGCCGACGTGTCCACATTTTATATCCTGGAGACCATACAAAATATTCTAGAAATTCCTTATATAATAAATGCATATCTTTAGCATGTTTATCAGTGCTATTCATTGCAAAAAATTCAGTTAACATTGTTTTTCCAATCATTGAATTGTTTAAGATTTTATTCATGCTTTCAGTACTTCTAAAAGAAATAAATTGTTTCCCTTCTAAATGTTACTGAAGATGATAAGCACATGGAGTCATTTCACTAATAGAAAAACCAAATAAGCGCCATGCTGATTCTGGAGGTGTCATCCATCTAGCAAATCGATATGCTTTTATTTCATCTATTTCTTCGTTGCCATGTACAAAATAATTATTTTATCATGTCCTTTGCAAATATATTTGTAAATATATATCAAAACTTTAATATCCGAACAAACCTCAACATTTATATGACAGTCAAACTTACAAAGCAAGTAAGAGTTGTATGGGACAACCCATGAATTGTCCAAATATTGTTCCCTTATATGTACAAGTTTTCCTGCATTTCGTCTTTTATAAACTGGATATGAATTTTTTCCTTTAGATGTTTGCTCAGCAAAATCTTTCGGATAGTTAAATTTGCAGAGGCCTTTTTTCCCATACATGAGTTTGTAGGATTTAAATCACCACATGGTCCATGCATCATATGTTAAAGTACACGCGATTGAAGATACTTTTCGATATTAACATCAGGTAGTTTAGCACAGACAAACTTATCATAAGATTCAGGTGTTAATAATTTGTATTCATCACTAAGTTGATAAAAAAAATGAGCATGTGGAAGACCATATTTTTGAAATTCTATAATATACATAAAAGCAACAACTTTTCCAAAGATTTTTCTTTTCAAAATATCAGCTTTCAATTCCTCTACTTTTGCCCTGAATACTCGTGATACTAAATCAAGTCTATTTTGAGTTTCATCAGTCGATAACAAGTGTTGTTTTATTTCTGGCCAAGATGGATTACATGTCATAGTTAAAAAAAATCATGTTTTCCAAAATGCTGCACTAATGCGATAGCATCCATATACCGCCGACGCATATCTCCTGGACCTCCTATGAAAGTAACAAGGTGTGACGACCCAATTTCCCCTCCGTGTGACGTCGTGACGGTACCTAGTCTCTACAACTAGGTAAGCCTAATATTTTGCGGTAATATGAAATAAAAATATAAATTTAACCAACTATTCAAAAATACACAACAAATCCCAAAACCTGGAACATCGTGAATCACAAACTACAGAAGGAAAGATCTAGTGTCTCTATACATCAAAGTCTAAGAAGGAAAAATACAGAAGATAATGGACATGGGAAAGAGTAGAAGGGGTCTTCGAGGTCTGCGGACGCGGTAGATATACCTTGAAGTCTCCAAAACTGTCCCGTCTCACTGAAAGTGCGGCTGATAAGGTGCACCTGGATCTGCACACGAAAAATATGTGCAGAGAGTAGCATGAGTACACCACAATCGGTACCCAGTAAGTGCCAAGCTTAACCTCGGTCGAGTAGTGACGAGGTTAGGTCAGGGCCTTACTGGTAAATATATAATAAAACAATATAGAGTGTAATATCACAATAAAATAAAGGCTGAAATTTAACAACAATGAAATCATAGAAGGTAAATGCTCAGTACACAGAAAGACAAAATTTTGATGGCTTGTAGTACTTGAACTGGATTGTAACGATCCGACTGGTCGTTTTGAGTATTATAATCTCGTTCCTCCATTTACTGCTCAATTTATGCCATACAATTGATTTATGACTTATCGGGTTAGTTGGTTCGGTTCCGGAAGGAATTCAGAGTGAAATGAGACACTTAGTCTCATAATTTAAAATTTTAAGTTAGAAAAATTGACCGGATATGGATTTATGTGTAAACAACCCCGGATTTGAATTTTGATGATTCCAATAGCTGCGTATGGTAATTTTGGACTTAGGAGCGTGTTCAGAAAATTATTTGGAGGTCCGTAGTGGAATTTGGCTTGAAATGCCGAAAGTTAAATTTTTGGGAAGTTTGACCAGGGGGTTGACTTTTTGATATCGGGGTCAGAATCGGATTTCTAAAAATTTGAATACCTATGTTATATCATTTATGACTTGTGTATAAAATTTGAGGTTAATCGGACGTGATTTGATAGGTTCCGGCGTTGTTTCTAGAAACTTGAAATTTCAAAGTTCATTAGGCTTGAGTTGGGGTATGATTCATGGTTTATCATTGTTTGAGATGATTTGAGGGTTCGACTAAGTTCATATGATATTTTAGGACTTGAGGGTATGTTTGGTCGAGGTCCCGGGGGGCTCGGGTGAGTTACGGGAGGTTAACAGATCAATTTTGGACTTGGCATGTTGGCTGAAGACTGCTGGTGTGTTTTTCTGGTTTCCTTCTTCGCGTTCACGAGTGGGCCCTCACGTTCGCGAAGGGGAATTTGAGGCAGGCAAGATTTACTCTTCGCGTTACCGTCTAATAGTCCCAAACGTAAATGAGCAGGGGGATCTACCGGAATACCATTCCGTAGTCCCAAAGTTAATGTGCAGGGGGATCTCCCGGAATACCGTTCCATAGTCTCAAAGTAAATGTGCAGAGTGATCTCCTGGAATACCGTTCCGTAGTCCCAAAGTAAATATGCAAGACGGGAGGATCTCTTGGAATACTGTTCCGTAGTCCCAAAGTAAATATGTAGTACAGGGGGATCTCCCGGAATACCGTTCCGCAATCCCAAAGTAAATATGTAGTACAGGGGGATCTCCCGGAATACCGTTCCGTAATCCCAAAGTAAATATGCAGCGCGAATGGTAGAAATACAACTACATCACGAAATGCTTACAATTTAGACTAAGTACCAGTCAGGGAAGAAACAGGAAATTCACTAAGCATGCTGCATATAATTCACATAAATAATTAAGACACGCAGTCATGTTGTATTAGACTAAACATGATAGCTACACATATTGGAATAACTCAATTAAGAATAAAAATAGATTAGTACTCATTAAAATGGTATAACTCAAAATAGCAGGAAAATATGCTGCTGCTCGGTAAGAAAATCGGGTTTTACCACAACTAGCCCGTGTACGTACTCGTCACCTCATGTACACGGTGCTCATATATCAAAATAGTTCCAAATCTTAAGGGGATTTCCCCCACACAAAGTTAGGCAAGCCACTTATCTCGAACCAAGCTCAATCAATCGGTCACAATGCCTTTCCCACGAATATCCGGCTCCGAATGGCCCAAATCTAGCCAAAAATAATTACATATCATAAATACAACAATAATAGACTCATCTAATTGATGAAATAAACACTTTAACAAAAATCCCGAAATTAACTCAAAGATTGCCCGTAGGGCCCACATCTCGGAATCAGGTAAAAGTTACAAAATAGGAATGCCCATTCCACCACGAGTCTAACCATACCAAAATTACTAAATTCCGATACCAAATGGTCCTCCAAATCCACAAATCAAACTTCCAGATCCCTAGCCTCCAACTTCCAATTTTCCACCTTAAATACACACTAACTAGTTGGGAAACATACATGGCAAAGCAAGATTATTGATAAAAAATAAGCACTAGGGACTTACCTCAAGAAATGACTCGAAATTGCTCTCAAAAATCGCCCTAAACCGAGTTTGCAAAGTCAAAAATGACAAAAATCACGAAGCCCTTCAGTTTTAAACACTGCCCAGGAATTTCCGCACCTGCGGAACTTGGGCTCGCACCTGCGGGTGCGCTTGTGCGGAAATTATTCGCACCTGCGCAATTCACTTGCCCCCTCTGCTTTTGCACCTGCGATGAAAGGGCCGCATCTGCGCGTGCGCGCCTGCGGAATTCCTATCCGCTTCTGCGAACCTTGCGCACCTGCGAAGACCCCTAACGCAACTGCGGGCATCGCAGATGCGAAAAATACCTCGCACCTGTGACCCCTGGCACTCCTCCATTTTCCCGCTTCTGCGCCAATTTGCTCGCACCTGCGGGCAGCCTTGCGCAGGTGCGATTACAGCAGAACCAGCAAAAGCATCAGATTTTCCTAAGTCCAATTTCATTCCGTTAAGCATCCGAAACACACCCGAGGCCTCCGGGACCTCAACCAAACCTACCAATCAATCCTATAACACCATACGAACTTAGTCGAGCTCTTAAATCACATCAAACAATGCTAAAATCACGAATCACCCTCCGATTCAAACTTAAAGAACTTGAAACTTCAAAATTCTACAACCGATGCCGAAACCTATCAAAATCACGTCCGATTGACTTCAAATTTTGCGCACAAGTCATAATCAACATTACGGACCTACTCCAACTTCCAAAATCGAAAAACGACCCTGATATCGAAAATTCCACTACCGATCCTAAACTCCAAAAATTTGACTTTCGTCATTTCAAGCCTAAATGAGCTACAGACCTCCAAAACACAATCCGGACACACCCCTAAACCCAAAATTACTGAATGGAGCTAACGGAACCGACAAAATTCCATTCTGGAATCATTTTCGCACAGTTCCGACTACAGTCCAAATCCTAAGGCTTAAGTTCTCATTTAGGGACTATGTGTCCCAAAACACTCCGAAACACAAAACCAATCATCCCGGCAAGTCACAATAGCAGAAATAGATATAGGGAAAGTAGTTAATAGGGGTTTGGGTCTCTAACTCTCAAAATGACCGGCCAGGTCGTTACATCCTCCCCCTCTTAAAATAATCATTTGTCCTCGAACGAGCATAAAGACATACCTAAAGTGGTGAAAAGGTGAGGATAATGGCTACGCATATCCTGCTCGGTCTCCCAAGTCGCCTCCTCGACCGGTTGTCCCCTCCAATGAACCTTCACGGAATCAATGTTCTTTGATCTTAGCTTTCTAACCTGCCTGTCTAAAATAGCCACTGGCTCCTCAACACAAGATATATCCTTGTCCAATTGAACTGAGCTGAAATCCAACACATGGGACGGATCACCATGATACTTTCGGAGCATAGAAACATGGAATACCGGATGAACTCCTACTAGACTAGGAGGCAAGGCAAGCTCATAAGCAACCTTCCCAACTTGATGCAACACCTCAAATGGACCAATGAACCTTGGGCTCAGCTTGCCCTTCTTTCCAAACCTCATAACGCCCTTCATAGGCAAAACCTGGAGCAAGACTTGCTCTCCAACAATGAATGCCACATCACGAACCTTCCGGTCCGCATAACTCTTCTGTCTGGACTGGGATGTGCGAAGTCTATCCTGAATCACCGGGTTCGAACCAACCCACTGGGGACCGACACTGCCTACCGTACAGAGCCTGATACGGTGCCATCTGAATGTTGGACTGATAACTGTTATTGTAAGAAAACTCCGCAAGTGGAAAGAACTTGTCCCAAGCACCCCCAAAATCTATCACACATGCATGAAGCATATCTTCTAATATCTGAATAGTGCGCTCGGATTGCTCGTCCGTCTGAGGGTGAAATGTTGTGCTCAACTCAACCCTAGTACCCAACTCATGCTATACAGCTCTCCAGAATCGTGATTTAAACTGCGTACCCCGGTCAGAGATAATAGATACCGGTACGCCATGAAGCCTGATAATCTCACGGATGTAGATTTGAGCTAGCTGCTCGGAAGAATAGGTAGTCATCACATGAATGCAATGAGCCGACTTGGTCAACCTATCCACAATCACCCAAACTACATCAAACTTCCGCTGAGTCCGTGGGAGACCAATAACGAAGTCCATAGTGATCCGCTCCCATTTCCACTCCGGAATCTCTATCTTCTGAAGCAACCCACCCGGTCGCTGATGCTTATACTTCACCTGCTGGCAATTTAGATATTTAGCCACATACTCTACTATGGCTTTCTTCATCCTCCACCACCAATAATGCTGCCTCAGGTCCTGATACATCTTCGCGGCACCCGAATGAATGGAGTACCCCGAGCTGTGAGTCTCCTAAAGAATCAACTCACGCAAACCATCTACATTGGAACACAAAGCATGCCCTGTATCCTCAATGCACCATTATCTCCAATAGTGACCTCTTTAGCATCACCGCGCTGGATCGCGTCCTTAAGGACAAGCAAATGGGGGTCATCATACTGACGCTCCCTGATACGATCATAAACAAAAGACCGAGAGACCACACAAGCCAATACTCGACTTGGCTCAGAAATATCCAATCTCACAAACTGGCTGGCTAGGGCCTGAACATCCAACGCCAATGGCCTCTCTACTGCTGGTAGATATGCTAAGCTTCCCAAACTCTCTACCCAGCGACTCAAAGCATCGGCCACCATATTGGCCTTCCTAGGGTGGTACAAAATAGTGATATCATAATCCTTAAGCAGCTCCAACCACCTCCGCTGACGTAAGTTAATATCTTTCTGCTTAAACATATGCTATAAACTCCGATGATCGGTGTAAATATCACAAGGAACACCGTACAAATAATGTCACCATATCATCAAGGCATGAACAATAGCTGCTAACTCAAGGTCGTGGACATGATAGTTCTTTTCGTGCACCTTCAGCTGTCTGGATGCGTAGGCAATCGTCCTACCATCCTGCATCAACACCACGGCGAGACCAATCCGTAATGCATCACAATATATAGTATAAGACCCCGAACCTGTAGGTAATACCAATACTGGGGCTGTAGTCAAATCTATCTTGAGCTTCTGAAAGCTCTCCTCACATTCCTCTATCCACCTGAACGGAGCACCCTTCTAGGTCAGCCTATTTATCGGTGGTGCAATAGATGAGAATTCCTCTACAAAGCGACGGTAATACCCTGCCAAACCAAGAAAACTCCGGATCTCTGTAGCTGAGGACGGCCGTGGGCCAACTCTGCACTGCTTCAATCTTCTTCGGATCTACCTTGATCCCATCACAAGACACTATGTGGCCTAAGAATGCCACTGAATCAAGCCAGAATTCACACTTAGAAAATTTTGCATACAACATCTTGTCCCTCAAAGTCTGAAGCACGGTCCTCAGGTGCTTCTCATGATCTTCCCGAGACCGGGAATATACCAAGATGTCATCAATAAATACAATGATGAAGGAATCAAGATAAGGCCGGAACACACTGTGCATCAAATGCATAAAGGCTGCTGGGGCATTGGTCAGCCCAAATGACATGACAAGAAACTCATAGTGACCATATCTGGTCCTGAAAGCAATCTTCGGGATATCCGGCTCCCGAATCTTCAACTGATGATAACCTGAACATAAGTCAATATTGGAAAACACTCTTGCACCCTGTAACTGATCAAATAAGTCATCAATACGAGGCAATGGGTACCTGTTCTTCACTGTGACTTTGTTCAACTGGCGGTAATCAATACACATCCGCATAGAACCATCCTTCTTCTTCACAAATAAGATAGGAGCAGCTCAAGGTGACACACTGGGCCGAATGAAGCCTTATCAAGCAATTCTTGTAACTACTCTTTCAACTCCTTCAATTCAGGAGGAGCCATACGATATGGAGGAATAGAGATGGGCTGAGTGCCCGGCAACAAATCAATGCCAAAATCAATATTTTTGTCGGGCGGCATGCCCGGAAGATCAGCTAGAAACACATCTGGAAAGTCCCTCACTACTGGAACTGACTCAACTGTAGGGGTATCGATACTGACATCTCTCACATAAGCTAGATACGCATCACGCCCCTTCTCAACCATTCGTTGAGCTTTAAGAAAAGAAATAACTCTGCTGGGAGTATACTCTAAGGTACCTCTCCATTCTAATCGCGGTAAACCTGGCATAGCCAACGTCACGGTTTTAGCGTGATAATCAAGAATAGCATAATGGGGTGACAACCAGTCCATGCCCAAAATAATATCAAAGTCCACCATGCTGAGCAATAATAAATCGTCTCTGGTCTAAAAACCACTAAGAGCAATCAAACACGACTGATACACGCAGTCCACAATAAGAGAATCTCCCACAGGAGTAGATACATAAATAGGGGAACTCAAAGAATCCCGAGATACGCCCAAATACGGGGCAAAATAAGAGGACACATAAGAATATGTAGAGCCTGGGTCAAAAAATACCGACGCATCTCTATGACAGACTGGAACAATACCTGTAATGACAGAATCAGAAGCAACTACCTCTGTACGAGCAGGAAGTGCATAATATCTGGCCTGGCCTCCCCCTCTAAGGTGACCTCTACCTCCCCGACCTCTACCTCGAGCTGGTTGAGCAGGTGGGATGGCAGTTGGTGCTGTAATCATAGCCTGAGAACCCGGTGGAGCACTCTGTGGCTGAAAAGTCTGTGGAGGTGCACCCCTCCTAATCCTAGGGGCAACCCCTCACCATGTGGCGAGTGTCGCCACACGTAAAACAAGCTCTGGGAGGGTGTGGCTGCTGTGACTTGCTCAGGCCAAGTCTGCTGGACTGGCCGCTAGGAACACCCCGTGCATGAGGCACACTAGATACTAGCGGTGTATAATAAGGCTCCAGGGGTCTAGAAGGAGCTGGAACACCGCTGTAGGCTAGAAGAGCTGAATAAACGGGGCAGCTCACACAACCTCTACCATGGCGAGTTGCTGGGGCACGAGTTCCCGAATAATAGCCAGCCTCTCGAGACCTATTGGCCTCCCTCTCCTCTCTATCCCGGGCAAGCATGCCCTCGAATCTCCTAGCAATACCCACAACCTGCTGATAAGAAATATCCATTTCCAATTCCCTGGCCATACTACTACGGATGCTGGGATGGAGAACCTCAATAAACCGTCGAACCCTCTCTCTATCTGTGGTAACTAAGGTCGGTGCATGTCAGGCCAAATCATTGAAGTGAACTGCATACTCTGACACAATCATAGCACCCTGGCACAGCTGCTCAAACTCCACGAGCCATGAGTCCCTGAGGCTCTAAGGGATATACTCTCTCAAAAACATGTCCGAGAACTGAGTCCATGTAAGTGAAGCTGCCTCAGCCAGACTACTCAACTCATAAGCACGCCACCACTGTTAGGCTGCTCCTCTAAGCTGGAATGTAGTAAAAGAAACCCCGCTCGTCTCTGCTACGCCCATAGTACGGAGAATACGATGACATTCCTCCAGAAAACCCTGAGCATCATCTATAGCCAATCCGCTGAAGGTAGGTGGGTGGTACTTCTTGTACCTCTCAAGTCTGAGCTGCTCCGCCTCAGAAGCTGCTGCCCTAGCCTCGGGCTGAGCTGGAGCTATTGACTGCATTGGTACAATCTCTGGAACCTGGTCGACCTGAACCCGCTGCTCTGGAGTACCGGTGACGGGAGTCTGTGCTCCTTCCCCGGCCTGAGATGTGGCAGGAGCAAATGGAATCAATCCAGCATGAGCTAAGGTGTTGAACATGCTCAAAAACTAGGCTAGAGTCTCCTGGAGGGCTGGTGCAGCAACAGGTATCTCAGGTGTCTGCCCTCCAGCTTGAGCTACTAGGGGCTCCTCTGTAGCAGCTCGTGCGGGTGATCTGGATGCACCACGTGGACGTCCCCGGCCTCTCGCGGCTCTAGTAGGGGGCGCAGGTGCGTGTTCATCAGATCCGTTTGTACGTGTCCTCACCATCTGTGAGAGAATAGAATACAGAAAATTAGAATCTCTGAAGTCAACAATTTTCGCACGACAAGGAATCAAAGTAGTGAAATTTTCCTAACAGTCCCATAGCCTCCCGAAGATAAGTACAGGCGTCTCCGTACCGATCCGCGAGACTCTAATAAATCGGCTTGTGACTCACGACACCTACGAACCTAGAGCTCTGATACCAACTTGTCACAACCTAATTTCCCCTCCGTGTGACGTCGTGACGTCACCTAGTCTCTACAACTAGGTAAGCCTAACATTTTGCGAAAATATAAAATAAAAATATAAATTTAACCAACTATTCAAAAATACACAACAAATCCCAAAACCCGGAATATCGTGAATCACAAACTACAGAAGAAAAGATCTAGTGTCTCTATACATTAGAGTCTAACAAGGAAAAATATATAAGATAATGGACATGGGAAAGAGTAGAAGGGGACTCCGAGGTCTGCGAACGTGGCAGATATACCTTGAAGTCTCCAAAACTGTCCCGGCTCACTAATAGTGCGGCTGATAAGGTGCACCTGGATCTGCACGCGAAAAACATGTGCAGAGAGTAGCATGAGTACACCACAATCGGTACCCAGTAAGTGCCAAGCCTAACCTCGGTCGAGTAGTGATGAGGTCGGGTCAGGGCCCTACTGGTAAATATATAATAAAATAATATAGAGTGTAATACCGCAATAAAATAAAGGCTGAAATTTAACAACAATGAAATCATAGAAGGTAACGGCTCAGTACACAGAAACACAACAGGGGATCTCCTGAGATACTATCTCGTAGTCCCAAACATAAATGAGCAGGGGGATCTCCCGGTACCGTTCCGTAGTCCCAAAGTAAATGTGCAGTGGGATCTCCCGGAATACCGTTCCGCAGTCCCAAAGTAAATGTACAAGAGGATCTCCCGGAATACCGTTCCGTAGTCCCAAAATAAATATGCAAGACAGGGGGATCTCCCGAAATACTGTTACGTAGTCCCAAAGTAAATATGCAGTACATGGGGATCTCCCGGAATACCGTTCCGTAGTCCCAAAGTAAATATGCAGCGCGAATGGTAGAAATACAACGACATCACAAAATTCTTACAATTTAGACTAAGTACCAGTCAGGGAAGAAGCATGAAATTCACTAAGCATGCTGCATATAATTCACATAAACAATTAAGACACGCAGATATGTTGTATTAGACTAAACATGATAGCTACATATATTGGAATAACTCAATTAAGAATAAAAATAGATTAGTACTCATTAAAATAGTATAACTCAAAATAACAGAAAAATATATTGCTACTCGATAAGAAAATCGGGTTTTACCACAACTAGCCCGTGTACGTACTCGTCACCTCACGTACACGACGCTCACATATCACAATAGTTCCAAATCTTAAGGGGATTTTCCCCCACGTAAAGTTAGGCAAGCCACTTACCTCGAACCAAGCTCAATCAATCGGTCACAATACCTTTCCCACGAATATCCGGCTCTGAATGGCCCAAAACTAGCCTAAAATAATTACATATCATAAATACAACAATAATAGACTCATCTAATTAACGAAATCAATACTTTAACAAAAATACCGAAATTAACTCAAACATTGTCCATGGGGCTCACGTCTCGGAATCGGGTAAAAGTTACAAAATAGGAACGCCCATTCCACCACGAGTCTAACCATACCAAAATTACTAAATTTCGATACCAAATGGTCCTCCAAATCCACAAATCAAACTTCCAAATCCCTAGCCTCCAACTTCCAATTTTCCACCTTAAATACACACTAACTAGGTAAAAAAATACATGACAAAGCAATATTATTGATCAAAAATAAGCACTAGGGACTTACCTCAAGAAATTCCTCGAAAATGCTCTCAAAAATTCGCCCTAAACCGAGTTTGCAAAGTCAAAAATGACAAAAATCACGAAGCCCTTCGGTTTTAACCACTGCCTAGATATTTTTGCACCTGCAGAACCTGGGCTCGCACCTACGGGTGCGTTTGTGCGGAAATTGTGAGCATCTGCGCAATTCACTTGCCCCCTCTGCCTTCGCACCTGCGATAAAAGGGCCGTATTTGTGCGTACGTGCCTGCAGAATTCCTATCTGCTTCTGCGAATCTTGCGCACCTGCGAAGACTCCTAACTCAACTACGGGCATCACAGATGCGGAAAACACCTTGCACCTGTGACCCCTGGAACTCCTCCATTTTCCCGCTTCTGCGCCAATTTGCTCGCACCTGCGGGCAGCCTTGCGCAGGTGCGATTACAGCATAACCAGCAAAAGCACTAGATTTTCCTAAGTCCAATTTCATTCCGTTAAGCATCCGAAACACACCCGAGGCCCCCGGGACCTCAACCAAACCTACCAATCAATCCTATAATACCATACGAACTTAGTCGAGCTCTCAAATCACATCAAACAACGCTAAAATTATGAATCACCCTCCGATTCAAACTTAAAGAACTTCAAACTTCAAAATTCTTCAACCGATGCCGAAACCTATCAAATCACGTTTGATTGACCTCAAATTTTGCGCACAGGTCATAATCAACATTACGGACCTACTCCAACTTCCGGAATTGGAAAACGACCCCGATATCAAAAACTTTACTACCAGCCCAAAATTCCAAAAATTCGACTTTCGCCATTTCAAGCCTAAATGAGCTACAAACCTCTAAAATATAATCCGGACACGCCCCTAACCCCAAAATCACCTAACGGAGCTAACGGAATCAATAGAATTCTATTCTGGAGTTGTCTTCACACAGTTCTGAGTACAATCCAAATCCTAAGGCATAAGCTCTCATTTAGGGATAAAATACTCTGAAACTCAAAACCAATCATCCCGGCAAGTCACAATAGCAGAAATAAATATGGAAAAAGCAGTTAATAGGGGTTTGGGGCTCTAACTCTCAAAATGACTGGTCGGGTCGTTACATTATATTTTCCAAAACGCTGCACTAATGCGATAGCATCCATATACCGCCGACGCATATCTCCTGGACCTCCTATGAAAGTAATAGGGAGGAATATGTTTTTTTCAATTTTGGAAGTTTCCGTTTCACCAAGTCTTAGAAAATCAATAATTCCTTGTAGCATATCTATCCGAAACAAATCTTGATTAAAGAAATAAAAATCTAATCTTTGTGTTTCTACCTTTATGAACACATCTACAGTGAATTGTTGAAATAATCTTCCGCAATGTAATACTTCATTCTTCTCATTCTCTCTTATCTGCAATTTGTAACAATAATACTCACAGCAATAAACGGTCTCTCTTTTTCGTTTTCCCTTTTTCAGGACCTGATCTTCCATGTCAAGAAATCCATCAATGGAACATATGTTCTTTACACTTGGTAATTCTTCATGTTCACAATAATGTTGATTTATCCGTGCAATTCTTTTAATACCACAATGCCAGCCATTTTGACCATAAGAAAATAATAATGGGTATTGCAAAGGATCATAACATCCGTAATAATAATTCACGGATTGCGTCTTATTACTATGGGTATATATTCGAATATGTGGTGTAGAAACAATATCAGCAGGATTATCTTGAACCCACATTCCATCTACCTCTGTTGCAGTTGGTAAATTATATACATGTTGATCTAAACATGGATCACATTTAAGCACGATAGAAGAATCACATAGTTTCCGAACGTTTGCCAGGGATTTCAGAAAAATAGAGTATGGATTAATTGAGAGAACATTCACAAGTCTCCTGACAATTGATTCGTTAATATTCGCTGAACATGCCATTCTATTAGCATGTTCATTTTTATTATCGTAGAAGTATAACTGTAGATTCTTTCCTTTTTTATCAGGAGGAAGTAAATCAAGTATAAAATGATACATTTGTCCCTGAACTCGAAATGTATATATACCATGATATCTCCTTGCTAAATCTTTATCGTTAGTTACACCAAGTGAGGTAAACGCGAACAAATTATTGTATGTTCTTATGTATGTTCGAAAGTGCTTAGATTGTTTACTATTGCATGTGTACAAATCTGATAATTCATTAGTCAATTGGTATGAAACTAACTTAACTAACCCACTGCCACAACAAAATCCAGGTGGTTCATACTGAAATCTTTTTGCATTGTAAATTTACAGTGTGGAATGGCTTTTAAACGTGTATAATCTAAGTTGTTCTGATTATTTTTCGTATAGACTATTTTGTCCAATCTATAACCTGTATGTTATAAGTATTATTAAAAAATAAAAACTGGTCAAAATTTCAAACAATGAGTAATAAAACTAACCTTTGTTGGTTACAACTTCAATGGAGGAATTTTGTTGTCCCTTAGAAGTACCGGATGTTGATCCTGGTGTATCAGTTTTTTTAATTTAGATGTATGTTTACAACATCACATAGTAACAAAGTTAAACGTAGAGGTTGTGGCTTTTTCTTTTTCAAACACATAAAATGAGTGACGAGCATCTTTTACATTACCAAAGACAGCTGATAAAGTAGGAGTTTCATACCTGGTGCCTACTGCATAAAATATGAAACACATTTCACAGTAAGTGAATATTCAGACAAACTAACAGAAGCAATGAAGAAGTAATTTGTCATCCAACCTTTGACATTAGCAGAAGAAGGCTCTCTTATAGCAAGAGTGCCACCTTTGACATTAGCAGAAGAAGACTCTTATAGTAATAGCACTCTGTTTTGACAATATTGTGTCACATAGAGACTTTATTCTTTCAGCTAAACAACCAACAATTGATTTTATGGAACCATTGCATTTTTGTAGCTCCATTTTTTGGTGAGTCGTTGTAATAACATTGCCTCTTTTTCATCAGCTGATATCTTTCTATAGGTATCACGTCGCCTTAGTTTCTTTTCAGAGTTTGTATCTTCTGTATATGTACGTTTATTCCATTGGTTGAAAGACATTTCTTCAAAGGCCTTATTACAACGAGATATCTGCTTTTCAAATAGTTCAAAAAAAAAGCAAACAAAAAGGTACCCCAGAAGACTTTAAGTATCATAGTTTATTATTTATTCTACTAACAATACAAAGGTAACCAAAGGCAATACAGGGCCGCAATAATTTTTTTCCATTATAAATATGTTAGGTTCCATTATAATAGGAGAACTATTGGTTAATTTCAAAAATTAGAACTATAAAGTTTTCTGACGTACTAAAAACTTATGGAAAAATAATGTTATTTTACTGTCCAACCCCTATTTAACACGATTGCTTTAGGAAACTTACTTAAATTCAAACTTAACTAATTCTTGAACCTTAAAGAAGTAAAAGGAATAAGCATAGCTAATCCTAACTTTCTGGTCAGCATAATGTTAAGAGAGGATGATAAATGGAACTAAGAAAGAGGTTCTTTTTATCAGGTTGAGAAATATATAATATAACCTTCTCTTGGCCTTGGTCTTGCCCAAAGTTCTTGAAAGTATCCTTCCCCTCTCAACTGCTACTCTTCCAATTTCTCTAATCTAACTGAGGACCTACATATAGTCCGATCACACAAAGCTAACTCCACATGAAACTAAGTTCACTTCAGTTCAATTCTTCATGGGTCCAAATACCTATTTTAACAACATTAGCGAGCACTTCTTAGTGATAAAGTTACCGTTCCAACATATTTAGTCTGTTGAGGATGCTATTCGTATTTCTGTATAAATCACAATATCAAAAGTAACAAACTTTTACAGAAGACACTACTAAATTCTACCATGCTTATACACCAAACAGAGTAGCATCAGTCAAATGTGAATCAAGGTATTGATGCAGTCACACAACCAATAATTTGAGGAATTTATTTTGATTAATATACACATACACCCTAGAATCCAAAGAACTACAAAAATGACCGGCCAACAATATGCGATATTTCGCAAGTTCGTCCCATATATTTGTTTTATAGATATAAAGATTATATAGATCGAAGTGTTAGTCCATATTGTTTCCTAGATATTCTTATGCTGAAATCTGGTTAAAATTTCTATATATCATGATTTCTAGTCGTTCCTTCATTTATTTTGGGATGTTTGTGCTCTTTGCAGCGCGTTGTCGATGTATTTGATTCAAGGTTATTTGTAGTTATCTCATCCAATAAAATTCAGTTCAATAAAGGTATTCTCTCCTGCAACATTTCATGACATAATATTTACCTTTGATCGAAATATTTGTTATTGTGGGCAGTCTGTTTGTAGCCTTCTCTTAAAGTTGCTAAATTGCTCGACGCAAATAACTATGGTACTATACTTACGGTAGAAAACTTCACATTTCAAATCACCTAATCCATTTATCATAAACAATATTCCATCATTTAAGACTGAGAAATAAACTACTCAAAGAAAAATCAAGATCTTGCTAACATGGCTACTACACTACTCTAAAGAACACCTAATAACTAGAGAGAAACCACATAACGAAAACCTCCTGTTATTCTGTAGGATGAGAACAAGTGCCCCAACATTTGTGATTGAAATATAAACTCAGATCGGGCTCCAAAAAATGAGCGAGACACAAGATTTTGAAGTTATAATATAACTATTTTACTTCCCTTTGAACTTTTCTTTTGTATTCAAACAAACACATACAAGAAAATCGTTATTTTTCTTGTGTTTTCTTTATTTTATCTTTCTTAAAACTCATCTGTTCATTGCTCTTTTGGTATTCAAAAGGATACATAAGAAGATATAGCAATAAAGGGTGAGTGGCTCACTTAGCAAATGCTTGTGTGGCAGGAATTAAAAAGGAAAACACACTGATTCAATTACATTTTTTCCCTTTTTTTGTCTAACAAAGTTCATTTTTGCTTTCTTGTATACTAATCAAGCAATCAACTACTCAATTCCGAACGGATTGGATCAGTAATTATTTCATTCTAATAGTTAGTTCATATAAATAGCTTTTTGAATCTAATTATCCCAAGCCCAGAGGAAATGTAATCTTTTAACACGCTTCTAGGTTAACATCCTACCGATTGTACTGTAGACAATTCCCAACAAAGTGCATCGCTAAGGTCATCTTAAGTTGATTTTTTAGTGTCAATAAATCGGAAAGCTGGTTTTATTTAACCACCAAGTTGATAGTTTAGGAAGGTAAAAATTAATTATAAAAATATATGCCAAAACAGTCTATGAATTATGAAAATAGCAAAAGAATCCGTCTCAAATACACACAGCCCGTCAGCCTCAGAGAAATATGTCAAAGCCCCAAATACCCCAGTTATCGCCAAATAAACTGACAGAAAATAATTGAAACAACCTCAACGCACAACTGAGAAAAGAAGAAGCGCATAAGCTAATAATTAGAAAATTAATTGACAGAGAACAAAGATAACAAATTCAACATTCACCTAAGATGAAGAGGTCAGAGATTGAACAAAGAAACATAGGTATTTGATGATATATACGATCAGCAAAAAACATAGTAGAAGCGAGGAGAAAAACATAGCAACCAGTTAGTAATTGAAGCGGTCACCTCGTCCTTGCTAACTTAACTGATAAGTTTGGTCGTTCAAGTATTTTTTCAAACACATAAATAATAGAGAAGACATAAATATGCATAAGAAATTTAACAAATATGGTAATTCATTGAAGAATTTTCTCAAACACCTAGAAAACTTTATTAGAAATGGTATTCATTCAAGATTTTTCTCAAATATTCCTCAAGACAAATACAGATAAAGACAAATCAAGAGATTGTAGAAGATCACCAGAAAATACAATTGACGGAAGAAAACACACTGCAATACAAACTTGAGAGCAAGAGGAGAGAGAGAGCAGATGTTCTGGAGCGTTAGTTTTCTAGAGATAGCGTTACTTCTCCACGTTCGTTCGAAATTAGCTGAGAAACCAGGAGTCTTTCACATGTTAAAACTGGAACTACGCGTGTTAAGCATATAAGCAATCGATTGAATAACTTTGAAATGACAGATATTCTCAGATTAATCTTTATTTCGTTGACCTTGAGATGCCTGTTATTCCCTCTTATTAGTAAGTAGTAATTTGTAGAGTAAAAATGGAGGCATAAACATAACAAATTCCTAAAAGTTCAAAAAGAATTTGAAATTTCAGGTGGAGCCATTAGTTTTTGAAAAGTTATGAATATGTAATTGTGAAGAGATGATTACCTTGGTCATTCGAATTCAATCCTCGAGAATGAGCAAAAGTTTAGTTTGAAATTACTTTAGTTTCAACTTTTAATAAGATTGGAAAAATTATTCTTCTTCAATATTTCTTTCTATTTTCTTACCCAACAAATAACTTTAGTTTCAACTTTTAATAAGATTGGAAAAATTATTCTTCTTCAATATTTCTTTCTATTTTCTTACCCAACAAATAGAATATTTCTGTTATCGGTACTATATTAGTACGGGGTAATTTTCTTATGTTAGGAAAATGATGGATCTTGGTAATCCTATTTTTCTATAACAGTGGATTTTATTTTCAGTTTCATACTTTATGTGATACTTTTTATTTTTAACTTTTATTTGCTTTTACAGTTAGATATTATTTTATCTGGTTAAATCTATCTATTTTATATTACAAAGTTATGTTTACCTAATTTTGTAATCGAGCTAAGCGGAAGAGTAATACACTTTATCGTGGTATTAATAGGTATTAGCGTTTATTCAGCCACTTATCTATTCTATGATATAATAATGTTACACTAATTTGTAACCGAAAGAGACAATGAAGTAATACTCAATTGTAACAAATATGGTAATCGAAGGGAACTTATCGAAAGAGGAGCATGTTTCAGTTCAAGCATATATATTTTTAATTTTTTAATATTATTATTTTGACAATTAACCGTATAATCGAGAGAAATACAATTAATTTATTTAATTTAACAAACCATATATATAAATATAATCGCGATAGACATATATACACATTTGTAATAAATATAAATTGAAGGATAAATAAATCTACTTTACAATCAAGATACAAATATTTTTATTATATTTGTGAAAAACTAAAATATTTTATTTGTTGCTCGATTTATGCATTATTTTCCAGTTAACTTACTACTCTACCTTTTTTTTTTATTCTCTTAGGGTCGTTTGGTTTGAATACGGCTTATGCCGGGATAAGTTATGTTAGGATTAGTTATGCTGGGATTAATTATTCTGATATTGTTTTTTATCCACTGTTTGACATGTTATATTAAAAATGACAATTGCATAATTTCTAAGAAGAAGATATAAGTTATCCCGACACTAATTACCCCACCCTTTACAAAATATAAGTTATCCCGGTACTAACTATAATCTCGGGATAACTTATACCAAGTTTGCTAACCAAACAAAGTATTAAGGTGATATTAAATTTTTATATCAGCACTATACCTTCTTATACCTCATACCAAACTACACTTAATTAATAACTAAAATAAGGACCGTATGTAAAATAGATAACCTATCAGATCAATATCTTTTTATGTTATATTGATAAAGTACGAATTGAAATTTCATATCCGCAGTGACTCGTCATCAAAGAAGGATTTTTCTTGGCCCGCTAGCCTAAGATAAACGGCAGTTCCAAAACAAAGTTTCAATTTCCAGCTTGATAAAGTAAAGTCCTAAGTGTCAATTGTAAAATCTTGATGTAATCCACTTGGTTTAAGCATATTTGCTTTCTCATAATTATCCATAACAACACTTTAAATAAGAACATTGACAGGGACTTTGTTGTCTTTTCTCCAAAAAGTAAAAACTCCTCCCCTCTGTTTTCCTCCTCCTTTCCCATCGACTATGCTTAAACCAAAGCAAAAAAGTTAGCACTGATAGAGCAATATCAAATCAAATGTCTAAGTGAATAATAGTTCTAGTAAACATTCTGCAAAACAATTTGGCCGTGGGATTTTACTGGTATAAAATTTGCACCTACCTTTCTTTTGGAAATTCTTTTTACTCAATCTTTCATTTGGAGATGGACTTTTCAGTACGTTAAAAAAGAAAAATGGTTAGATTTAGTTTAATCTTTGATTGCTGGGTTTATATTTCCTATTATACTAATAAAATTGGTTAGATTAGATTAAGCTTTTGATTGCTGGGTTTACAGACTTAGGAGAGGATGTTGTTTGAGTTTAATGTTTGGAGCTTCTTCTAAGGGAGGAGGAGGAGTAAAAAATGATATACTTTAGTTTTTAGATTAATGTTAATGAAATTTCCTATGAAGGAGTTAAAAATCGAGATTGCATTATAAGGGAAGCAAGATTTGATATTCTTTTTCTGAAGAAATTTTGGTGCCGAGTGGAAAGGAGACGAAGAGAAATGGACGAGTGAAATTGGGAAGGTAAAGGATGGAAAACCCCTATTTGTTCATATGTTGGTGATATGATGTTAGGTTAGCAAAACCTTGGTTATAAAAAGTTGTAACTTAGTAGTAATATACTTTTATCGTGTAAATTGAAGAATATTCATTTTCAGACTAAATAGAGTAGTTGACTATAACCTGCGAGACTTGGCTACATGTTATCCACAAAACACTTCCCACTTCCATACAATCTTTCTTTCTGATAACAATACAGTTAAACCAAACACCAACCACTGATTCCCCTCTTCTTCTTTGACAAAGAAAACACAAAACAGAAAAAAGAAAAAAAATATAGTAACAACAAAACTCAAGAAAATGTCAGTAGCATCATCATCTACTTTCCCCTGCATTAAACTTCAAAACCTATCCTCTTCTTCTACTTCTTATACTTTCAGATTCTCTACAAACAACCCCACCATACTTACCATAAGGAGTTCTCAAGCTGATGGTCCATTAAGAAGACCAGTAGCTCCTTCACCACCTACCCCTGTAAAGCCTATCCCACCATCTTCAAATACTAGTGTTCCTCCTCCTAAGCCTGTGGCAGTGGCAACTGTTGAGGACAAAAATGTAATTACAATGGAGTTTCAGAGGCAAAAGGCTAAGGCACTTCAAGAATACTTCAAACAGAAGAAACTTGAAGAAGCTAATCAAGGTCCCTTCTTTGGTTTTATTGCCAAGAATGAAATTTCCAATGGAAGGTAATTAAAGAAATTTATGAATTACTAAGTTTTATTATAATTGTCTTTCTATTGCTGCAAAATTGGGGTTTGAATGTGTCAATCTTTTGGGCGTTCTATTTAGTTTTGGTTTTTTTTTCTTGTAGGATTTAGCCTTAAGTTAATGTGTCATTTGTGTTTTTAAAAGTGAAAAATAAAAAAGCGACAAGGTACTTGAGGCTTGAAGCAAAAAGTGAGAAGTAAAATGCACAATTCATGACATTAGAAAATACCAAACATATAGTATGAATTTAGTACTATAATGATACCGCATTTTTACTCTCAAGTATCAAACATTGCCGAGAAAAGGTTTAGTGAGCGTTTGGACATAAATATTGTGAAATCCCGAAAAAAGTGATTTTTAAAAAAAGTGAAAATAGTATTTGAAAATAAGAATTGTGTTTCGATAGAATACAATTTGGAGTTGTTTTTAAATTTTTGTGAGTGATTTTGAAATAAAAATTTTGAACAACAGTTTTTGGAAATTCCGAAATTCAATTTCAAATGAAATTTGAAATTTTCATGGCCAAACATGAAATCTTTTGGAAAACAGTAAAAAAAAACTTTTATGGCCAAACAGGCCCTTAAACTGCAATTGAAGTAAATAATTTCAGCATCTAATATACAATAATGTTGATTTAAATCCAACTACGTCAAGTCGAGTTTCGAAGAACCAACCTCTTTTCGTCATGAATCAATTTGCGCTTCATTGTTTGAAGTGCACACTTCTATGAAGCGCATGGCTTCACCTATGGATTAACCCCTCACTTCGTATTGCTTCATTGCTTTAACTACACTGGTTTCAAAGGTCCAGCTTTGGTGTAAATATTGACTTACAAGAATAACATAGCTCTGTTAGACACCTACTTTGGCACGCAGTGGCGGAGCCACATGCGTCAAAGGGGTATATTTTTTACCGGAAAATTACAGTGTATAGCTTGGTAATTATTTTTTTAAATATGTATATATACTATATAATGACACTCCTTGACTTTTTGACGAGTTTATTTTCTTATATTTTGACTCCCCTTTTAATATATTTCGTGAATAATGATGGTGCTTCGGATGCTGATATTTAGTTTTTTTGTATAGTGGATTCTATTTTTCTTAATTACTTTTGAAAAATGGAGATGATAAAACAGTATATAATAAGTGGGAGAATTACCTCTGGCATTTTGCAAACAATTTGTGTCTGGAATTTGATTAGTTCTTGCTTTGAACCGAGGTGTTGGATTCTTTGTCGTTGGCATAGTCAGTTCTAACTTATGATCATAATATTGAATATCGGTTGAGCAGATGGGCAATGTTTGGTTTTGCTGTCGGGATGCTAACAGAGTATGCAACCGGCTCTGACTTCGTCGAACAAGTTAAGATCCTTTTCTCGAATTTTGGGATAGTAGACCTGGAGTGAAACTCTGCTGTATGTATTATGAGAGGTAAAGATTCTCTCCTCTGTAATTCAAATGTTAAAATCCAATTGTTTTTTGTAAGTTCTCTGTCCGATTTTTCAAGTTTCTTTGTTTGAGCCAATTGATTGGAGTACACTGTATCTTTCAACTCCTTTTACTTTTCATGAATATAGAAAGTATGTAACCATTGTGGCAAGACGTGGTTTTCTCTCATTGTCACCTTCTTTTTTCATCTCCTTCTTCAGTTTGAAAAAGGTACTTATTGATATGTCACGTCTTGCCACAATGGTTACATACAAGATTCTTATACTTGGATCACGACTTGAATTCTGCTTTTATCTCTATCCTTTAGACATTTGAAAGATTCATCGTTTGCTTTAGCAGGAACTGCTTGTTATCGTTTGCTTTTGAAGTATATAATATCTAAAGTTACCGTTGTATATATTACTACAAACTTGTCGGTGCTCAAATTGTCAAATATCCTCATCAAACATGATCCATTCAGACAAATGCATCTTCTTATGATGATTAATTTCGTTATTCAAACACCCCACTTTGCTTGTGTTTGTCTCCATCAGTCAAATAGACAAGTTAGCGATAGATAACTCTGAATCTATGTTACCAACTTGTTGGGAAGAGAAAGTATGCTAATGATGCAAGGCAAAGTTATAGAGAAATTAACACCTAGTTAAAATCTTTCTAATCTATATAAATCAACAAGAGCTAGCAAATTCAAGTGAAATTTGATGTGTGCAGCAACTTGTATTCTGCAGAAAATTGAATATTGAAAAGGTAAAACAACCAATTAAACACAAAGCCATACTAGCTAGGAATTTTACATAGGAAACCTCATCAAGTGAACAGTAAAACCGCAGGACCTCTGGTCCATCAAAAGACTCAAGTATACCAAACGAGAGTAATAAAAGTTCTCCAAAATGACTAAAACAACTCCAAGAAAAGAGAAACACTAGCAACAAAATGTTAGAGCTCAGACTGCACCAACAGCTAGCCCAATAGGGTGACTGACCCGGCCCATATTTCCTTATAATATGTATTAGTGTATTTTACTGCATTTTTCTATTTTTCCACTGTAAATATAAATACTCCTGGAGTGAGAAAATAAAAGGCTCAGATAGTTATTTCCCAAATATCATCTTTTGTTTCTCTCTCTTCTCTCTCGACCCTTCTAGGGTTTTCTATCACTGATTCCGCTATAGCTCATGGAGCTTCATTCTAACATGGTATCAGAGCGGGGATTCTGATTCCTCGTTACGAGAGCTTCATCTTCAGCGGTAACCAGAATCAATTTTCTGATTAAAGTCCGAACAGTTGGTGAATCTGCTACTACGTTACAAAAACCTTGGGGCTTTTATTGGAATCTCTCTCTACATCGCCTACATCTACATAAAATCTTATTTTTATGATGGATTCGACTTAATTGGGGGTAAATTCAAGCTAAGGTTTGCGGTGTACACGAAGACCTTACTTCCTCGGGTTTTGAGAAGAAGGCTGGTAATATCGACCTAATCTACAACTCTGAAATTTATATTGATATGATTTTAGGTTGTGTTGTGGGAAAATTCATGTATACAACATTTTGTATGTTATCGATTTTGAACCTGTTTGTCTATTACACGATGTAATTTCTTTTCATTGTTTTATTTAGGAGGTAATATGGGTAGTCATGCAGATAACCTTACTTCTCCACCAGTTTTCACTTCTGAGGGTTTCACTCCCTTCACACTAGATCCCTCTCACCCTTTCTATGTGCACCCGTCAGATAATCCGGGTAGCAAACTAGTACATGTCCCATTCAATGGACATGGTTTTGTACTATGGAGAAGTAGCATGCTTTCTTCTCTTTCTGCTAAAAACAAACTTGTAACGACCCGACCGGTCGTTTTAAGTATTACAATCTCGTTCCCCCATTTACTGCTCAATTTATGCTTTATATTTATTTTGTGACTTGCCGGTGGTAATTGGTTCGAGTCCGGTGAGGTTCTGGAATGATTTGGAACATCTAGTTCCATGGTTTAGAATTTAAGTTGAAAAGGTTAACCGGATGTTGACTTATGTGTAACGACCCCGGAGAATTTTTGCTAAGGAAATTAAGGTTTTGTGGTGTCGAGGTGGATAAATTAATAGAAAGGTAAGCTCACCGCGACTCGGACATTTTGGGTTGAACAATGCACCGATGAGTAAAGGAAAATTTTGGCAGAAAGATGCATTTCTGCAGTCCATTTTGTGGCCGCAGAATCACTCTGCGGTCCGCATAATGGGCAAGCGATGGGCAGGTAAGGGTGCAAATCTACGGTCCATTATGCGATCGCATAACTGTTTTGCGGTGCATTATGCGACCGCAAAACAGGTCTGCGAGCCGCATAGTGACCTCATACTGGGGAAGAAGATGCCCAGTTCCGGAGGGCCTTTTGTGACCCATTATGCGGGCCATATATCAATTCTGCGATCACATATGCGACCGCAGAGTGTGTTTTGGGGCTTCATTTTTCTAGTTTTATAAACCCGACCTCATTCTTATAAATTATTGGGGGTCATTTTGAAGGATTTCATCTGATATTTTATACTATAGCATGTGAGTTGTCCGTGCAGCACGTGAGTTGTCCGTGCGGTTTATAGCTCTTGGGCTGAAGGAGCCCCCAGTGAGCGCTGGTACCTACTGAGTGCGAGTGCCGAGTGATTGGGAGGACTGAGTGACTGTGAGGACTGAGTGATTGGGAGGACTGAGTGAATTAATACTCTGAGAGTATGCATATGGTCTTTATCACTGATTTGCATCGCATTGACATGCACACGTGACATACAGGTATAGAGATGTATTTTCATCATGATGTACGGTATCACGTTATTCATGATTTCTCACACATAGTGGCTTATGGGCATAATGATGCATTTTTTACTATCTATCTGGAAAGAAAATGAAACATCTTATTTATTGTGGAAAGGATTTTTGGGAAAATTACTGTTTTCAACTTATATTTTTGGCAACTTCGGTAAACGATTTGGGTTTTTCACTGTTGTACTTGAAATGCAGAACTATTTTCAGAAATCACGATTCAGCTGAGCATTTTATATCTGGGTTACTCCTTTTATTACTTGCTTTATATTGTTATGAATTGTTGTTGCTTATGGGATTTGGACTCTGACCTTGGTACAAGCTCGCCACTACTTTCAACCTAAGGTTAGGTTTGCTACTTATTGAGTACATGTGGTCGGTTGTACTCATACTACACTTCTACACCTTGCGTATAGATATTGGATGTTTATGTTGCTGTACTCGACGGGAGCTGGAATTGAAGACGTACCTGCATTCTGGTTGTAGTTGCCTCTTATTCATGGTAGCCTTAGATTTATAATAATCTGTTTATGTATATTTCGAACAGATGATGTATTTATTTCATACCAATTTTATAAATTTTAATCTTAGAAGCTCATGATCTGTATTACTAATCCTTGGGGAGTGTATTAGAGTTAGTTAATATTAATTGAATCAAATTATTGTTATTTGGCTTACCTAGCGGGTGAGGTTAGGTGCCATCACGGCTAGTTGGATTTTGTGTCGTGACAAAACTAGGCCTATTAGATGGGAGAATTGACCAACCTCCTATCAACTCTCCCTATTATTTCTATTGGGAGAGATGTAATGAGATGGTCAAGTCTTGGATACCAACTATGTTTCCAGAGACATATCTACTAGTGTCATGTATTTTAAAATTGCAAAGGAGGTTTGGACTGACATCAATGAAAGGTTTGGACAGTCGAATGGGTCCAAATATCTTCAAATCCAGAGAAAAATTAGTTCAACTGTTCAAGGGTCATCTGATATTGCCACCTACTTCACTAAATTTAGGAGTCTTTGGGATGAATTAAATTCTTTATATGTAGGCCCCACATGTTCTTGTGGAGCTCTTCCCAAGTTTCTAGAAAACTAACAACTCTTCCAATTTCTAAATGGATTAAATGAATCTTATTCAACTGTGAAGAGTGCTATCATGATCATGAATCCTTTACCACAAATAAGCAAAGCTTATTCTCTTTTATAACAAGATGAGAGTCAAAGAGAAACTCAAACCTCAATTCCAAACTTCCCCAATGAATCTGCCTCTTTCTCAGCATCTTCAGCCACACCAAACAAAAATTCCAATCAAAGGATCAATTTTGACTCCAGGAAGAATAATTCGTCTGTTTCTTGCAAATATTGCAAGAAACCTGGACACACAGTGGAGAAATGCTACAGACTGCATTGTTTCCCTACAAATTTCAAGTTTACCAAAGGCAAGAAATCAATCTCTTGTGTCCGGTCTGACATTCTACTCAATCACTCTACAATTTCTCCACAACCATCTGCTAAGAATTCTGCTTATGGTTTCACCAAGGTACAATATCATCACCTGATGACTTTATTTCAGCAAGTCCAGGTGTCCCCTAATGTTGGTTCTGATTATTTTCATGTTGAGGAATCTAGGTTAGCACATTTTGCAGGTTTGTTCACTATTTATGCTGTAGATTCTGCTACTTCTCATATATGTACATCTTCTCAGTTAGGTGTAAATACTTGGATATTAGATTCAGGGATAACAAATCACATGACTCCACACAAATACTTACTTCACAATCTTGTACCTTTGCCTAAATCCTTCCTTGTTACTCTACCTAATGGATATGAAATTAAGGTTTTGTCAACTGGTTCTTTGCATCTCATGCATGATATAACCTTACTTAATGTCCTCATTGTACCTTCCTTTCATTTTAACCTAATATCTATACACCAATTAATCTCTCAGTTGGATTGCATAGTTATTCTTACCAAATTTAATTGTTCTTTATAGGACCCCTCTCTGAAGAGGCCACTGGTAATTGATAAGGATGTTGGGAGATTGTACTATCTACATCCTCATGCTGCCTTGTTTCCATCTCAACATGTTTCTTCTTCTTTTTCTAATTCTGTTTCTTGTAATAAGTCTGATTGTCTTTTAATTTTTGTAAATAATCTTCCATGTAATCAAACACATGCTATAAATAAAATGGACTTATTTTGGCATCAAAAGCTAGGACATATGCCTTTCCATAGAATGACATCTATTCCTTTCCTATCTGATAAAATTTCTTTCAAACAATCTTTTATATGCACTATTTGTCCAATGGCTAGGCAACAGAGGTTACCTTTTTATGATAGCCATATTTATTCCACAACTCCTTTTCAGTTAGTTCATATTGATGTTTGAGGACCTTACAATACTAGAACATATAATAGTTTTAGATACTTATTGACCTTAATTGATGACTATAGTAGAGCTACCTGGACCCATCTTTTATCTTGCAAAGGTAATTCCCTTTCTGTTCTAAAAGCCTTTACCTCCATAGTCAAAATACATTTTCAATCCTCAGTCCTAACCTTCAGGTCTGATAATGCCTATGAACTTCGCAGTAGTTCAGAGGCTGTTGCTTTCTTTACCAGTCAAGGTATTCTACACTAAACAACCATTCCATACACACCACAACAAAATAGAGTTGTGGAAAGAAAACATAAACACTTGTTGGAAGTTTCTAGCGCCTTTCTTTTTCAATCTAAACTCCCTCTCAAATTCTAGGGTGACTGTGTCCTCACTGCTACCTACTTAATAAACAGAATGCCTTTAACTGTCTTAAACAACATTTGTCCTTTTGAAAAACTGCATGGGCATCCACCTTCTTATATTCATATGAAGTCTTTTAGTAGTTTATGCTTTGCAAATTCCCCTAAAATTGGCAAGGACAAGTTCCAATCTAGAGTTATACATAGCCTTTTCTTGAGGTACCTCTGTGGCAAAAAGGGTTATAAACTTATGAACATTTCCAACTCTTCTATTGTTTACTCTAGGGATGTGTTATTTCATGAACATATCTTCCCTCATGGTTTAGCAGCCTCCTTTACTACTACTTTCTCTACTTTTCCACCTTTTGTAGATATTGACTCTTCTCCTACACCTGCTGCTGCAACAGGTATTCCTGCAACATCTGATACTTCTTCTCCTCCTATTGTTGCAACAGATATTCCTATTGCATCTCCTACCTCTCCTCTTTCCTCTCCTTCTACCTCTTATTCTAACTTCACCCTATGTGGATCAGTCTTCTCCACATGCTCCTGCTATAAGAAAATCTACCAGAACTATCATCCAACCATCCTACCTCCAAGACTATGTCTGCAACTCTATCCTTCCACATGTTCCTGTTTCTGCAATATCTAAGGTGTCCTAGACTGAGTTACATGTGCATGAGCCTCAACATTACCAACATGCAGTTTCTCATCCTGCATGGCAGGAGGCAATACTAAAGGAATTTCAGGCTCTTGAGTCCAATCAGACTTGGGACATTGCTCCCCTTCCTCCTCACAAAAAGCCATCCCTTGAAAATAGGTTTATAATATTAAACAAAGGGCAGATGGTTCTCTTGAAAGATATGAAGCAAGGCTTGTTATCCGGGGTGATACTCAGCGAGAAGGTATTGATTTCACTGAGACATTTTCTCCTGTTGTCAAGCTGACAACCATCAAATGTCTCCTAACCTTAGGTGTGAAGAGAGCATGGACTGTCTTTCAGTTAGATGTCAATAATGCTTTTCTCCACGGTGACCTTCATGAGGAAGTTTATATGAAGATTCCACATGGGATGGATGTTTCTTGTAATTCTGAATCTCCTAGCATGCTTCTAGACAATGGTTTTCTAAACTGTCTGAAGCTCTGCACTCCAGAGGCTAACTTCTAGTCTCAATGACTATTCTCTCTTCACCAAACCCTCTTCTGGTTCTTTGGTTGTATTGGCAGCATATGTTGATGATATACTGTTGGCTGGTGATGACATTTCTGAGTTAAATTCATTGAAAATGTTCTCAGACTCTCAATTTAAAAACAAGGACCTAGGTTTGGTGCATTACTTTCTAGGTTTGGAGATTTCCCAGCATCCCCAAGGGTACTTAATGAGTCAGCAGAAATACACCTGTGATCTTCTTCAAGAATTCAATTGTCATCATTTTTCTCCTATTTCTACACCCTTGGATCCTTCGGTTAATCTTACTTTAGACATGGGAGCTCCTGTTTCCGATCTAAGTGTATATAGAAAACAAATTGGTAAATTAAATTTCCTACAACACACAAGGCTTGACATCTCTTTTTCTGTCTAACATATAAGCCAGTTCCTTCAGAAGCCCCATGTACCTCATATGATGGTTGCTCTTTATGTTCTAAGATATCTTTTGCATGATCCTATTCAAGGTATTTTGCTCTCTAGTTCTGCCGATTTGTCACTTGTGGAATTTTCTGATTCCGATTGGGGATCCTGTGCAGTCACTCGCAAGTCTATGAGTGGGTTTTATATCACTCTTGTGGCAGTACTGTGTCCTGGAAGAGCAAGAAAAAACCTACCATCTCTTTATCTTCAGCTGAGGCTGAGTATAAGGCCTTAAGAAAGTTGGCTGCAGAAGTTGCTTGGTTGGTCCAACTCTTAGATGATCTTGGCTTGGCCATATCATATCCTGTTCCTATCTATTGCGACAGTCAAGCTACCCTCCACATAGCCAAAAACCAAGTTTTCCATGAGTGCACCAAACATATCGAGATTGACTTCCATTATGTGCGTGAATGCATCACTGCTGGTCTCATTACTTTACATTTTGTCTCAACTCTGCAGGACAACTAGCTTATATTATTGTAATGACCCAACATGTTATTTTGACTTTTAGAACCTCGTTCCTCTAAATAAAACTCCCAGTATGTACTTTTACTAATTTATGACTTGTGGGTATGGTTGGTTCGGGATTTGAAAGTGTTCAGGTTGAAATCAGAACACTTAGTTCTTTAATTTGGCTTCAAAGGGCCAAGTTTGACTTCGGTCAACATTTTGAGAAACGACCCCGGAATCGGGATTTGACGGTCCCAATAGGTTCGTATTATAATTTTGGACTCGGTCGTATGTTCGAATCGGGTTTCGTACAACCCGCGAGCGTTTCAGTGCTTAATAGTTAAAATCAACTATTTTAAGGTTTTAAGGTTCTTTAAATTTGGTTTGGAGTAGGTTTTGGTGTAATCGAGGTCCATTTGAAATTCCGATTTTGGAAATAGTTCCGTATGGTTAAGACTTGCATGCAAAATTTGGTGTCATTCCGGGTAGTATAAGTATGATTCGGCGCGTTCGGAGGAAGTTAGAAACTTGAAGTTCATATTTTGATCCAATTCGGTTTTGGGGTGGGATTCTTAGTTTCGTTGTTTATTTGTGTGTTTTGAGAGTTCGAGCAAGTCCGTGTTATGTTTTTAGACTTGTTGGTGCAATTGGACGGGGTCCCGGGGGCTCGGTTGAGTTTTGAACTGCCCGGAGCTAAGTTGGAAAAACCAAAAAATCCAGTTCTGGTTTCCTTCTTCGAGAACACAGAAGGACCCTTGCGTTCGTGAAGAAGGAAAATGGGAGTTGGGCTATTTCCCTTCGCCTTCGTGTGGAGGGTGACACGTTCACGAAGCCCGGGAGTTTTGGCCTACGTGCTCGCGATGGTGGACTCGCGTTCGCGAAAGAGAAATGGGACCGGCGTGGATATTTCCCTACGCGTTCGCGAGGGAGATCATGTGTTCGCGAAGGGCAGGCCAGTAAGCCTTCGCGTTCGCGAGACCCCTGTCGCTTTCGCAAAGGGTAATTTTAAGGCTGTGGAATCTTTCCTTCGCAAAAGCGAGGCACTGACCGCATTCGCGAAGAAGGGGTTCACTCTACCAGACAGAATGTCTTAAAAACGGGATTTCACCATTTTTAACCACATTTCTTCCATTCTTGGGCGGTTTTGGAGCTTTTTGAGAGGGTATTTCAACTAGCAACTTGAAGGTAAGTTAATTCTAAATACTCTGAGTTAAATATATAGATGTAACCTGTAAATTTTGGAAATCAAGGGTTTAGATGAAAAACCTAAATTTTTATAAAAGTGAGATTTTAACCACGAAAATGGTTATGGAATTGGATGAAAATTGTATATTTGAGTTCTTAAGATTAGGGGTAACGATTTCCTCCGAACATTGTTTTTGAATCTGGGCACGTGGGCCCGGGGTAAATTTTAGAAATTTTACCATTTTGGGTTGGGTAATTAATTTAATAGTCTAATTTCAAATTATTGAGCATGTATTTATTATTATATAAAACTTTTGGATAGTTTCGAATTTTTTCGGCATCGAATTGAGATTTTAACGCGACATTTTGATCAGGAAGTGGACTTTGAGACAAGGTAAATCTCTTGTCTAACCTTGTAAGAGGGAATTTACCCCATAGGTGATCTAAATAAATAATTGTTACTAATTGTGGGGGCTACGTACGCACGAGGTGACGAGAGTCCGTGCATAGCTACTAATTGTGCTATGTCTTGGTAGTTTAGGACTCAAATTATGAATTACTTATGATAGTTGCATCTTTTATTTAATTAAATTACTGAAATTATATTGTAAATTGTTAGATGAAATAGTAAAGATCAAAACTTCATATACTTGAATGTTATGTAAATTATTGAATTGTTAATAGAAATTGAACATCCTATGTGTTAGTACTATAATAACTTCTCATTCCGGAGGTTCATAAGAAAATGTCCTCCTTTCTTGTGGAGCGGACCGAATACCTCGGCAGTATAGATATATTTATGGATCATGCCGCACGTCTCTCGACAGTATACACGATACTCTGGATCGGGCCGTATGACCTCAGCAGAAATCGTACCTAATAATAATAATTAAACGATACCTTGATATTTTAATTGCTGCTTGTGAAGTTAATTGATAAATTGGAATTTATTGAAATGTAAGCAATTAATTATTTCTGCTTGTTAAGAAATTATTGTTGTTCACCTAAAAATCATGTTTAATTAAATATTTCTATTGTAATATTATTGACCTATAGTGAGTGTTAAAGTCGACCTCTCGTCACTACTTCTTCGAGATTAGGCTTGATACTTACTAGGTACACGTTGTTTACGTACTCATGCTACGCTTGCTGTACCTTTTGAGCAGGGCCTGAGACAGGTACTATCGGAGGACCTACCGGAGCATACCCCAGATACCCCGAGACTTAGTGGTGAGCTGCTTTTTGAGTCGTTCTGCAGCCCTTGAGTCTCCTCTTGTATTTGTATTCTGTCTATTTTATTTCAGATAGTATTTAGAATTTTTGTATAATCTACTAGATGCTCATACACTTGTGACACCAGGTCTTGGCACACACATCGGTAGAATTTTTGGATTTATTTATTTTACTTGGGTTTTAATTTATCTTATTTTTCTTATTTTTTGAAATTTCAAAGAGTTTAATTACTCGGATAATTTTTAAAGAAATGAATATGTGTTTAAATCATTAGTTGGCTTGCCTAGCTGGGATGTTGGGCGCCATCACGACCTATAGGTGGATTTGGGTCATGACAACATGGTATCAGAGCACTAGGTTCATGTAGGTCTCACAAGTTATGAGCAAGCCTAATAGAGTCTTGCAGATCGGTATAGAGACATATGTACTTATCTTTAAGAGACTATACGGTGTTGGAAAAACTAGCTTTCTTCATCTCCCATCGTGAAAATAATGTAGTACTAAATATCTTTCTCTTATTCTCTCATAGATGGTGAGAACGCGCTTTAATAAAGTTCCAGACCAGGGAAGAGCTACTCCTCCTGTTGTTAGAGGCCGAGGGAGGGCTCTAACCTGTGGTAGGGAACAAGGATGCCCAATAGTTGTTCCAGTTATGCCACCAGTGGGTCCAGCAGAGGATCCTAAAGCAAAGCCAGCTTTGGTGGATTTCACGTCTGCACCAGGATTCCAGGAGGTCATGGGCTGTATGCTGCAGTTCATGGATACTATGACTCAAGCCGGTTTATTTCTGGCAAACCCAGCCGCGTATCAGGCATGACCTACCTCACAGGCTCATGGACAGGCAGCTGCTGTATATCAGACCCAGGGCGCACTACCCGGGGGTGGAGCCCAACCAGTGGCAGCAGCTACACCTGAACCTAGATCAGTTGCTCGCCGCGCCGCAGAAGCTATTGGATAGATGGACCAAGCTACACCCTCCTGGCTTTGGGGGTGAGCGATATGAGGATCCCCAGGACTTCATTGATCAGTGCAGGGACATAATGCACAACATGAGGATATTGGAGTCTCATAGGGTAGACTTTGCTACTTTTCAGCTGGAGGGCATAGCCCATAGATGTTGGAAGTCTTATCTTCTTGGCAGACCAACATATTCTCCTCCCATGACTTAGGACAGGTTAACCCGTATTTTCCTCGGACAAGTATATTCCACCATCCCAGAGGGAAGGGTTGTGGTTTCAGTTTGAGTAGCTCCAGTAGGGTCAGATGTCAATGACCGACTATGAGGAGAGGTTCTTTGAGTTATCTCGCCATGCACTTATGATACTCCCTACTGAGGCGGAGAGAGTGCGGAGGTTTGTTATGGGTTTACATATTGGCATTCAGGCCACTATGGCCCGAAAGGTTGAGATGGGGACTTCTTATGAGTTGGTTGTGGAGATAGTCCGAAGGATTGAGGGTGTGCATCAGTGTAGCTGAGAGCTGGTTCTGAGGGATAAGCGGTTTAGATATTCTAGAGAGTTCATTGGTGCTCCGTCTGGGGGTAGAGGTCAGTTCGTGAGAGGGCATTCCATCAGGCCCCCATGTCCAGCACCGCCTCCTCCTCGGGGTGCCCCAATGCGACCTTATTTCAGTGCTATGCCAGAAAGTTCTTATCGCCCACTAGTTATTCAGGTTCTTCCAGTGGGTATTCAGGTCACCAGGTTCAGACATCTAGTCAGCATCCCATCGCACCGAGAAGTTGTTACGAGTGTGGGGATTCCTACAACATGTGGGTATTCTACCCAGGCTTCGGGGTAGACCATTGCAGTAGGGTCAGCAGCCTGTGATTACCGCACCAGTTTCTCCACCAGCCGTCCGACCACCCAGAAGTGGAGGGCAGGTAGGTAGGGGTCGTCCTAGAGGTGGAGGCCAGCCAGGTGGAGGCCAGCCAGTTAGTGCTCCAGCTCAATTCTATGCTTTTCTGGCCAGACCAGATGCAGAGGCCTCAGATGCCATGATTACAGGTATTATTTCTGTTTGCGGCAAATATGCTTCCGTATTATTTGATCCAGGATCTACGTATTCATATGTGTCATCTCTATATGCTCATTTCCTGGGTGTTTCCCCTGAGTAAGAGTACTCTTGTTTATGTGTCCACTCTTGTGGGCGATTCTATTGTTGTGGATAAGATCTATCGGTCATGTGTTGTTACATTCTGTGGTTATGAGACTAGAGCAGATATTTTGCTGCTTGATATGACCGACTTCGAGATCATCCTGGGCATGGACTGGCTATCCCCATATCATGCCGTCCTAAATTGTCATACTAAGACTGTTACTTTGGCATTGCCGGAATTTCCTAGGTTGGAGTGGAAGGGTTTGTCTGTCAGCACATCTAATCATGTTATTTCCTTTCTAAAAGCTCGACATATGGCCGAGAAGGGTTGTTTGGCTTATCTAGCCTATGTTCGGGATACTACTGTAGAGACTCCGACTATTGATTCAGTGCATGTAGTTTGGGAGTTCTCTGATGTATTTCTTTTAGATCTTCTAGACATGCCACCAGATCGTGATATTGATTTTTGTATTAAATTAGCTCCAGATAACCAATTTATATCTATCCCACCATATCGCATGGCTCCAAAAGAATTGAAGGATGTGAAAGAATAGCTTGAGGAGTTACTAGCCAAAGGGTTCGTTAGACCGAGTGTATCTCCTTGGGGTGTACCGATATTATTTGTGAAGAAAAAGGATGGAACTATGCGAATGTGCAGTGACTATCGCCAATTGAACAAAGTCACTATTAAGAACAAGTACTCATTGCCGCGTATTGATGATCTATTTGACCAGTTGCAGGGCGCTAAGGTGTTCTCTAAGATCGACTTGAGGTTGGTGTACCACCAGTTGAAGATTCGAGATTTGGCTATTCTGAAGACTGCATTCCAGACTAGATATGGTCATTATGAATTCCTGGTGATGTCTTTCGGTTTGACTAACGCTCCGGCAGCGTTTATGGATTTGATAAACAGGGTATTCAGGCCATATATTGATTCGTTTGTTATTATCTTCATTGATGACATTCTAATCTACTCGCGCAGTAAGAAGGAGCACGAGCAGCATATGGGAGTAGTGTTTCAGACACTGTGGGAACAAAAACTATATGCTTAGTTCTCCAAATGTGAGTTTTGGATAGATTCTGTAGCATTTTTGGGGTATATTGTATCATGCGAGGGCATTAAAGTTGATCCCAAAAAGATCAAGGCAGTTCAGAATTGGCATCGTCCCACTTCGGTGACTAAGATTAGGAGTTTCCTAGGATTAGCAGGTTATTATCGTCGATTCGTAGAGGGCTTTTCATCTATTGCAACACCTTTGACCAAATTAACCCAGAAGGGTGCGTCATTCCGATGGTCTGATGATTGTGAGGTGAGCTTTCGGAAGCTCAAGACAACATTGATTACAACACTAGTGTTAGTGTTTCCTTCCCGTTCGGGAATGTATACAATGTATTGTGACGCTTCACACGTTTGTTTGGGTTGTGTATTGATGTAGGAGGGCTGAGTTATTGCATATGCCTCACGTCAGCTGAAACCCCACGAGAAATATTATTCGGTACATGATCTGGAGTTAGTTGGCATTGTTTACGCTATTAAGATTTGGAGGCATTATCTTATGGGGTGTCTTGTGAAATTTACACTAATCATCGTAGTTTGCAGCATTTGTTCAAGCAGAGGGACCTAAATTTGAGGCTGCGCATATGGCTTGAGTTACTAGAAGATTATGATATTACTATCCTGTATCATCCGGGCAAGGCAAATATGGTTGCAGACGCCTTGAGTAGAAAGGCGGAGAGTATGGGTAGTTTGGCTTTCATTTTAGCAGAGGAGAGGTCATTAGCTATGGATATTCAGTCCTTGACTAACAGACTTGTGAGGCTGGATATTGCAGAGCCCAGCCGAGTTTTTTCATGTGTTGTGGCCCAGTTTTCACTATTTGAGTAGATCAAGGCTCGCTAGTATGATGATCCACACTTAATGGTTTTTTGAGAAACGGTACTATGACGTGATTCCAAAGAAGTTACTATTGGCGCGGATGGTTCTTTGCGACTCCAGGATCGTCTATATTTTACTAATATGGATGGACTGAGGAAAACGATTCTAGAGGAGGCACACAGTTCTAGGTATTCTATTCATCCAGTTGCTACGAAGATGTATCGTTACTTGAGGCAGCATTATTGGTGGCAGCGGATGAAAGATGACATAGTTGAGTATGTAGCTAGGTGTCTAAATTGCTAGCAAGTTAAATATGAGCACCAGAGGCCAGGTGGCCTACTTCAGCAAATGACTATACCAGAGTGGAAATGGGAAAGCATTACTATGGACTTTGTAATTGGGTTGCCGCGGACCTTGCAGAAGTTTGATGCAGTTTGGGTCATTGTCGATAGGTTGACTAAGTCGATACACTTTATTCCGGTTGTGACTACATATACTTCAAAGATGTTGGCCCAGATTTATATTCAGGAGATAGTTCGGTTGCACGGTGTGCCAATTTCCATCATATAAGATAGAGGCCCTCAATTTACTTCACATTTCTAGAGAGCAGTACAGAGTGAATTGGGGACCCATGTAGAGCTCAGCACAGCCTTTCATCCGCAGACCGACGGGCAGTCGGAGTGGAGAACTCAAATTTTGGAGGATATGCTCAGGGCATGTGTGATTGACTTTGGAGGTCAGTGGGATCATTACTTGCTTTTGGCCGAGTTTGCTTATAACAACAGTTACTAATCCAGCATCGAAATGGCTCCATTTGAGGCTTTATATGGTCGGTGATGTCATTCGCCCATCAGATGGTTTGAGCCCGGTAATGCTAAGTTATATGGTACTGATTTGGTGAAGGATGCCTAGGAAAAGGTAAAGTTAATTCAGGAGCGACTTCATGCAGCACAGTCCAGACAGAAGAGTTACACAGATCAGAAAGCATGTGATTTATCATTTATGGTGGGTGAAAAAGTTCTCTTGAAGGTTTCGCTGATGAAGGGAATCATGAGATTTGGGAAAAAGGGCAAGTTGAGCCCAAGGTTTATAGGCCCATTTGAGGTGTTGAGACGAGTTGGGGAGGTTGCTTACGAGCTTTCTTTGCCTCCCAGTATATCGGAAGTTCATCTGGTTTTCCATGTATCTATGCTCTGAAGTATCATGCCGACCTATCACATGTGTTAGACTTCAGCACAGTTCAGCTAGATAAGAGTTTGGGTTATGAAGAGGAACCAATTGCCATTGTGGATAGGCATGTTTGCCAGTTGAGGTCCAAGAAGATTTCTGCGGTAAAAGTACAGTAGAAGGGACAACCAGTCGAGGAAGAGACTTGGGAGACCGAGGAGGACATGTAGAGCAGTGTAGTAAAGGCAACTCCGCTCACCTCCACAATACCCATGGTGCGGAGAATTCGGTGAAAATTCAGCACTCCTGGTATAATTCTAAACCCGTTCGAGGACGAACGTTTATTTAAGAGATGGAGAATGTAATGACCCAATCGGTCATTTTGACTTTTAGAACCACGTTCCCCTAAATAAAACTTCTCGTATGTGCTTTTACTAATTTATGACTTGCGGGTATGGTTGGTTCGAGATTTGGAAGTGTTCGGGTTGAAATCAGAACACTTAGTTCTTCAATTTGGCTTTAAAGGGCCAAGTTTGACTTCGGTCAATATTTTGACAAAACGACCCCGGAATTAAGATTTGACAGTCCCAATAGGTTTGTATGATGATTTCTGACTCGGGCGTATGTTCGAATCCGGTTTCGGACAACCCGGGAGCGTTTCGACGCTTAACTGTGAAAATCAACTATTTAAAGGTTTTAAGGTTCTTTAAATTTGGTTTGGAGTAGGTTTTGGAGTAATCGAGGTCTGTTTAAAATTTTGAGTTTGGGAACAGTTCCGTATGGTGATTTAAGACTTACACGCAAACTTTGGTGTCATTACGGGTAGTATAAGTATGATTCGGCACATTCGGAGGAAGATAGAAACTTGAAGTTCATATTTTGATCCAATTCGGTTTTGGGGTGCGATTCTTAGTTTCGTTGTTGATTTGCATGTATCGAGAGTTTGAGCAAGTTCATGTTATGTTTTCAGACTTGTTGGCGTATTTGGACGGGGTCCCGGGGGGCTCAGGTGAGTTTTGAACCACCCGGAGCTAAGATAGAAAAACGAGAAATTCCAGTTCTAGTTTCCTTCTTTGCGAACGCGGAAGGACACTCGCGTTCGCAAAGAAGGAAAATGGGAGCTGGGCTATTGCCCTCGCTTTCGCGTGGAGGGTGATGCGTTCGCGAACCCTAGGTGTTTTGGCCTACGAATTAGCGATGGTGGACGCGCATTCGCGAAAGAGGAATGAGACCGGCGTGGATTTCTCCCTACGCGTTTGCGAGGGAGATCACGCGTTCGCGAAGGGCAGGCCAGTAAGCCTTCGCATTCGTGAGACCCCTGTCGCGTTCGCGAAGGGTAATTTTAAGGCTGTGGAATTTTGCCTTCGCGAACGCGAGGCACTGATCGCGTTTGCGAAGAAGGGTTCACTGTACGAGACAGAATGTCTTAAAAATGTGATTTCACCATTTTAACCCCATTTCTTCCATTCTTGGGCGATTTTGGAGCTTTTTGAGAGGGGATTTTAACTAGCAACTTGAAGGTAAGTTAATTCTACATACTCTGAGTTAAGTACATAGATTATGGGTAGATTATAACCTATAAATTTTAAAAATCAAGGGTTTAGATGAAAAACCTAGATTTTTATAAAAATGAGATCTTAACCACGAAAATGGTTATGGAATTGGATGAAAATTGTATATTTGAGTTCTTGAGATTAGGGGTAACGATTTCGTCCAAAATTTTCGAAATTCGGGCACGTGTGCACAGGGTAAATTTTAGGAATTTTACCATTTTGGGTTGGGTAATTAATTTAATAGTCTAATTTCGAATTATTGATCATGTATTAATTATTTTATATAACTTTTGGATAGTTTCGGATTTTTCGGCATCGAATTGAGATTTTAACGTGACATTTTGACCGGGATATGGACTTTGAGACAAGGTAAGTCTCTTGTCTAACCTTGTAAGACGGAATTTACCCCATAGGTGATCTAAATAAATAATTGTTGCTAATTGTAGGGACTACATACGCACGAGGTGACAAGAGTTCATGCGTAGCTACTAATTATGCTATGTCTGGGTAGTTTAGGACTCAAATCATGAATTACTTGTAATAATTGCATATTTTATGTAATTAAATTACTAGAATTATATTGTAAATGGTTAGAGGAAATAGTAAAGATCGAAACTTCATATACTTGAATTTTATGTAAAGTATTTAATTGTTAATAGAAATTGAACATCCTATGTATTAATACTATAATAACTTCTCATTCAGGAGGTTCATAAGAAAATGTTCTCCTTTCTTGTGAAGCGGGCCGAACGCCTCGGCAGTATAGATGCATCTATGGATCGTGCCGCACGTCCCTCGACAGTGTGCACGACACTCTGGATCGGGCCGTACGATCTCGGCAGAAATCGTGCCTAATAATAATAATTACACGATACCTTAATATTTTAATTGCTGCTTGTGAAGTTAATTGATAAATTAGAAATTATTGAAATGTAAGCAATTAATTATTTCTTTTTGTTAAGAAATTATTGTTGTTCACCTAAAAATCATGTTTAATTAAATATTTCTATTGTAATATTATTGACCCATAGTTAGTGTCAAAGTCGACTTCTCGCCACTACTTCTTCGAGATTAGGCTTGATACTTACTGGGTACACATTGTTTATGTACTCATGCTACGCTTGCTTCACTTTTTGTGCAGGGCCTAAGACAGGTACTATCAGAGGACCTGCCGGAGCATACCCCAAATACCTCGAGACTTAGTGGTGAGTTGCTTCTTGAGTCGTTCTACAGCCCTTGAGTCTCCTCTTGTATTTATATTGTGTCTATTTTATTTCAGACAATATTTAGAATTTTTGTATAATCTATTAGATGCTCATACACTTGTGACACCAGGTCTTGGCACACACACTAGTAGAATTTTTGGATTTAATTATTTTACTTGGGTTTTAATTTAGCTTATTTTTCTTAAATTTTGAAATTTCGAAGAGTTTGATTACTCGGATAATTTTTAAGAAAATGAATATGTATTTAAGTCATTAGTTGGCTTGCCTAGCTGGGATGTTGGGCGCCATCATGACCTATAAGTGAATTTGGCTCGTGACAATTATGACTAAAGCATTTCCGAGTCAGCTGTATTATGGTATTCTAGGCAAGCTTGGTGTTTCTTTACCCTCAAGCTTGAGGGGGTGTTAGAGCTCAGACTGCACCAACACCTGGCCCAACAGGGTGACTGACCCAACCCATATTTCCTTGTAATATATATTAGTGCATTTTACTGCATTTTTCTATTTTTTCACTATAAATATAAATACTCATGGAGTGAGAAAATAAAAGGCTCAGATAGATATTTTCCAAATATCATCTTCTATTTATCTCTCTTCTCTCTCGACCCTTCTAGGGCTTTCTATCTCTGATTCCGCCATAGCTCATTGAGCTTCATTCTAACAAAAGGTAGTAAAAGAAGTGAAGAATGAGAAAGCTTTACCCACAAAAGCTAGTATTTTAATTTCTTTTGATAGTTAGATCTTTGAATTCTTTATTTATGTATTTTGAATAATGTGTATAAATCTTATTAATAATATGGAGAATGTGTCTTGTTATTTTCATAGAGGTTCTCTACTTCATCAGATTTATTTTAATATTTGAAATACGTTAAAAGAGCCCAGGGAACTATCAACATTACTTATTTAGAATTATAGTTTTTCAAATATAAATGCAACTCTAAAACATTCTTTTCATTCTCAAATATAAAAATCCAACTTCGATAAGATATTTCATGACTAAAGGGTGTTTCCATTTTTATACGGTAAAATTAATAGGTCTGAGAATCCTTTTTCACTTATAGTGTCACGACCCAATTACACCTATAGGTCGTGATGGCGCCCAACACTACGGCTAGGCAAGCCAACCAGTAATTTAAAATAACCAAGAAAATAAGCAACTCTTAATTCAACCAATGTGTGTGCCAAGACCAGGTGTCACAAGTGTATGAGCATCTAGTAGATTATACAAAACTACAAATACAGTCTGAAATAAAAATAAATAGAATTAAAAATACAAGAAGAGACACTGGTAGCTGCAGAACGGCTCAGAAAGGCAGCTCACCACTATGCCTCGGGATGGCGTGGATATGTGATTGTAACGACTCAGCCAGTCTTTTTGAGAACTTAAGTCCCATTCGGTGGCATAAGGCCCTGAGCAGCTTCATATTATGTGTATTGACTTGCTTGCGTGATTGAATTCAGTTACCAGATGATTCAAAGTGATTTGGGACACTTAGTCCCTAAAACGGAAGCTTAAGTCTTAAGATTTTGACCGTAGTCGGAACTATATGAAGACGACTCCGGAATGAAGTTCCGTCGGTTCCATTAGCTCCGTTGGGTGATTTTGGACTTAGGAGCGTATCTGGACTGTAAATCTGAGGTCTGTAGCTGATTTAGGCTTGAAATGGCGAAAGTCAAATTTTTGGAGATTTGGACTGGTAGTGAACTTTTTGATATCGGGGTCGGAATGCAATTCCGAGAGTTGGAACAACTCTGTTATATTATTTGGGACTTGCCTGCAAAATTTGACGTCATTCCGGGAAGGTTAGATTGGTTTCGGCACGAGTTTTCAAAGTTGAAAGTTTTGAAAGTTCATAAGTTTGATTCGTGGTGCGATTTGTATTTTGGCGTTGTCTGATGTGATTTGAGACCTCGATCGAGTCCGTGTTAGGTTATGGGACTTGTTGGTATGTTTAGACGGGGTCTCGGGGGCCTCGGGTGAGTTTCGGATGGGCTACGGGTCTTTTCCCCCTATTTTTGAACTACTGTTATCTGTCATCTGGTTTCCTTCATCGCATTCATGTCCTTGCCTTCGCATTCGCGTAGTGTTATTTTGGAGGGTGAAATATTTCCTCTTCGCGTTCGCAGTCACCATCTCGCGTTCGCAAAGTTCTGCCACCCCCTTCTTCGCGTTCGCATTCCCTATCTCACGTTCGCGAAGTGCAAACCAGGCCCTGGGCACTGGTGATCATTTTCCTCTTCGCGTTCGTGTGTCACTTACGCGTTCGCGTAACTATTCCATTACACTCTTCGCGTTCGCGTACTACTTCATGCGTTCGCGAAGAGTCGTTGGGCCATCATATTTTTCTCTCCGCGTTCGCGAACGTGTTGTCGCGTTCGCGAAGAACAACTGGGCAGCTTTTGTTTCTCTTCTTCGTGAATGCGTCTCTTTCTCCGCGTTCGTGATGCACAAAACCCCTGCGCAGAATATAAAGTCCTCTATTCTGAGGGTTTTCCATTTTCACCATTTTTGGAGTTCTAGAGCTCAGTTTTGAGCGATTCTTTGTGGGTTTTTCATGCAAATCGATTGGGTAAGTATTCTTCACCTAGAATTTGTTTATTTCCATGATTCTATCTTTATTTTTTTCATTTAATTTGTGTTTTGAGTTGAGGAAAATGGTGGTTTTGGAAAGCAAAATTCAAAATGAAAAATCACGATTTGAGGGATGAAATGGTATCGGAATTTGATGATTTTTGTATGGTTAGACTCATGAGTGAATGAGTGTTCGTATTTTGTGACTTTTACCTGATTCTGAGATGTGGGCCCGGGTCGACCTTTAGGGCGGATTTCAGGATTTTTATTAACGTATTGATTTTATTAATTAGATGAGTCTATTATGGTTGTATTCATGTTATGCAATAGTGTTTGGCTAGATTTGGGCCATTCAAAGTCGGATAATTGGAAAAAAAGGGCATTCTTACGGACTGGTTGAGCTTGGTTTGAGGTAAGTATCCTGCCTAACCGTGTGTGGGGAATTTTCCCCTTAGGATTGAGTCTTCTATGTTGATTGCAGTCCATGCACGCGAGGTGACGAGTGCGTGCTCAGACTTATATTCACTGAGTATGAAGTTGTTATTGATATGATTAAGTTCCTATTTACTAGTTTCACCTCTACATGCTTTAATTAGAATTAATTGCTTTCAGAATTCACTCTTATTGCCTATTTGGCTCTTATTTGACTTAACTGAAGATTTTACCTCCTCTATTGTCATGCTATCTTTTTATAACTGCTTATCTTTATTTAAAATTATTATTATATCATCTTATAATTTGTTTAGTCTTAATTGAGGTTATGATTATCTTTTCGCTGCTTATCCTTAATTAAATTATTGAAAATCCTTAGTAATTCTTCAACCTTAAAAAAAGTTTTAGATATCCTCTATCTTGGTCGACTTATTTTATTTGGAATTATTTGACTCATGTTAGTTTCCCTGTTGTTGAAATGTATATTGTGGGATCATTGATACACATTAGTTTCCCTTTGTTGAGTTGTTCCCTTTACGCCTAGCATTCTTTATTGTTGTTATTCCTTGTGAATTGGTTCTACCGTTTCTTTGTTAATTAAAGTTCTTGAGTTGATTTACTTGTCGTACTTTGTATTATTGTCATTGTTGCTGTGGTACTTGTTGTGGTGATGCACGAGGTTTTTGCCGTGCGGTTGTTATTATTGTAATGCACGAGGTTTCTGTCGTGCGGTTTGTTATTATGGGGTTGCACGAGGTTTCTGCCATGCTATTGTTACCATTGATATTTGCACATACGGCTTGACAAGGTGGGATATGTATATATATATTTATGGGTTGTGCATGTGGCGAGACAAGGTGGGAACATTATTATGCATGTGTGGCGAGACAAGGGAGGCATTTATGTTACTATTGTACATGTGGCGAGACAAGGTGGGCTGTGTCAGGGATTGAATCGTGATGATTTATGGCCTGGGGGCATTCTTGTTGTTGATATTTGTGTAGTGGTATACGTACCTGTCTGAGCTTTATCTTGTGAAAGCTGTGAGAAAATATTCTATGTGTTGTCAGTTCTTATTCTTCCTTATGCTTATTTGGTAGTATGGACTATGTAAGGACACTTGCATAAGCATACACGTAGTTAAGCACTCTTATCGGATAAGTGGTGTTCTTGATATTGTTGAGCATAGATGCTCACCCTTGTTTACTTGCCTTCTATGTGAGATTGGCTCTATTGGAACGTGAGTCGTCAGTGTGGTTATGAGGTGTTATGATGTGCCAAGTGTTAGGGTTCAGGTATTGAGACCCGTGAGTTGTTAATTGTCCGAGGTTCAGTACCTCGTGGAGTTGTTGACTAAGACCTGATGTAAAAGCGATTGTAATTACTGGGTTATTACTTGTCCTTGTTGTACTCGTGATTCCGGATTTAGGTTATGTTCCATTCACTTTGTCTGTGTCATTTTCATGATATTCCGCTGATACTTGTTGTTTCCTTCCTTATTTCCATTACTGTATTGTGAGCCATATTGCATAGTCTTTATGTAGACATCATACTTCTGTTATTCATGTACTTATATTTATTCAGTTTATTAGACCAGTGGGTGTCTTGACTGTTCCTCGTCACTACTCCACCGAGGTTAGTATTGATACTTACTGGGCACCGCTGTGGTGTGCTCATGCTACTCTTCTGCACATTTGTGTGCAGATCCAGGTACTTGTTCGTTAGCTAGTTGTGTGGACTGTTGCTGTAGAGACTCAAGGTAAACCTGCTGCTGCGTTCGCAGGCTTCGAAGTCACCTTCCAGTTTTCGTTTTGCACTATTTCCAGAGTATTGTGTACACTGCCGAGGGACGTGCGGCACGATCCATAGATGCATCTATCGTGCCGAGGCGTTCGACCCGATCCACAAGAAAGGAGGACATTTTTTATGTACCTCCGGAATAAGAGTATTTATTGTAAAATTTATTCGAGAGGATAATAATTTATTTCAACAATTAATTAATCTAAACAAAAATTAAGCATATGAAAATTACATCTTTTACTACCTATCATAACAATTCACAATATCTACATCAAAAAATTTAATTAATAAAGAATACAATTTACACAAGTAATTCATGCTTTGAGTCCTAAACTACCCGGACTTTAGCATTAATAGTAGCTACACACGGACTCTCATCACCTCGTGCGTACGTAGCCCTCGCAATTAGCAACAATTATTTAATTTAATCACCTATGTGGTAAATTTTCCCTCACAAGATTAGACAAGAGACTTACCTCAATTTGCTCCAATTTAATCCATTAGAATGCCCTTTCCTCAATTATCCAACTTTGATTGGCTCCAATCTAACAAAAAATAATTCGATACAATCACTAAAATTTATAGGAATCAATTCTATAAGAAAATACTACATTTTCAATAAAAATCCCGAAATTAATTAAAATTTCGTCTGTGGGGGCCACGTCTCGGAATCCGTGCGAAAGTTATGAAATCTGATAATTCATTGAATTACGAGTCCAATCATACCCGTTTCACTCAAATCCGACTCCGAATCGATACCGAAATGTCAAAAATTCGTTTCTATGAAATTTCTAAATTTTTCCCAAATTTCAATCTCAAAACACTAATTAAATAGTGAAAACAATGATATATTTGTGTATATAGACCAAATACAAGTTGGAATCACTTACCCCAATGTTTTTCCTTGAAAATCTGTCAAAAGTCGCCTCTGCTCAAGCTCAAGTTTGTCAAAAATGGCAAATGGGTCGAATGCCCCTCTTTTTATAACTTACAGATTTGTCCAGTCCGATCATGGGAGCTCGATCAGGGAGTCCGATCAGAGAGCTCGATCAGGGAGTCCGGTCAGGGAGCTCGATCAGGGAGCTCGATCAGGGAGTCCGGTCAGGGAGCTTGATCAGGGAGTTTGATCATGGGAGCTTGATCATGGGAGCTCGATCATGGAGTCCGATCATGGCCTCGATCACAGCCCAGAATTTCCAGCAGAAGAGAAAAATTGCATCAGGTGTTTAAGTCTAATATTTCATCCGTTAACAATCCGAAACTCACCCGAGGCCCTCGGGAACTCAACCAAATATACCAACAAGTCCTAAAACATCATACGAACCTATTTGAAACCTCAAATCACATAAAACGACGCTAAAACCACGAATTATGCTCAAATTCAAGCTTAATGAAACTTAAAATTTCCAACTTCTACATTCGAAGTCAAAACCTATCAAATCAAGTCCGAATAACCTCAAATTTTGCACACAAGTCATAAATGACATAACGGAGCTCTGAAAATTTTAAGAACTGGATTCCAACCCCGATATCAAAAAGTCAAGTCCCCGGTCAACCTTCCAAACTTCAAATTCCTATTTTATCCATTTCAAGCCTAATTTCACTACGGACTTCCAAATAAAACTTCGCTCATGCTCCTAAGTCCAAAATCACCATACGGAGCTGTTGGAATCATCAAAATTCTATTCTGGGGTCGTTTGCACATAATTCGACATCCGGTCACTATTTGAACTTAAACTTTTAATTTTTCATCAAAATTTCATATCTCCGGCTAGGGACCTCGGAATTTGATTCCGGGCATACGCCCAAGTCCCAAATCAGGATACGGACCTACTGGAATAGTCAAAACACTGATCCGAGTCCGTTTACTCAAAATGTTGAGCAAAGTCAACTCCGTTGAGTTTTAAAGCTCTAATTCACATTTTAATCCATTCACATAAAAACTTTCCAGAAAATTTTACGGACTACACACGCAAGTCGAGGAATGATAAATAGTACTTTTAGAGGCATTAGAACATAGAATTAATTATTAAATTTAAAGATGACATTTTGGGTCATCACATTCTCCACCTCTAAAACAAACGTTCATCCTCGAACGGGTTTAGAATTATACCTGAAGTGTTGAATAAGTGTGGATATCTGCTCCGCATGTTTTCCTCGTCCTCCCAAGTCGCTTCCTCGACTGGTTGGCCCCTCTACTGGACTTTTACTGCAGAAATCCTCTTGGACCTCAACTGGCGAACCTGTTTATCAACAATGGCAACTGGCTCCTCTTCATAATCCAAGCTATTATCTAGCTGAACTGTGCTGAAGTCTAACACATGTGATAGGTCGGCATGATACTTCTGGAGCATAGATACATGGAAAATCGGATGAGCTCCCGATAGGATGGGAGGCAATGCAAGCTCATAAGCAACCTCTCCAACTCGTTTCAACACCTCAAATGGGCCTATAAACCTTGGGCTAAATTTTTCCTTTTTCCCAAATATCATGATTCCCTTCATCGGCGAAACTTTCAAGAGAACTGTTTCACCCATCATAAAGGATAAATCACGCGCTTTCTGATCTGCGTAACTCTTCTGTCTGGACTGTGTTGTACGAAGTCGCTCCTGAATCAACTTTACCTTTTCCAAGGCATTTTTCACCAAAGAAGTACCATATAACTTAGACTTACCGGGCTCAAACAATCCGATGGGCGAACGACATCGCCGACCATACAAAGCCTCAAATGGAGACATCTCGATGCTGGATTGGTAACTGTTGTTATAAGCAAACTCGGCCAAAGGAAAGAAACAATCCCACTGACCTCCAAAGTCAATCACATATGCCCTGAGCATATCCTCCAAAATATGAATTGTCCGCTCTGACTGCCCGTCAGTCTGTGGATGAAAAGCTGTGCTGAGCTCTACACGGGTCCCCAACTCACTCTGTATTGCTCTCCAGAAATGTGAAGTAAACTAACGACCTCTATCTGATATGATGGAAATTGGCACACCGTGCAACTGAACTATCTCCTGAATATAAATTTGGGCCAACCTCTCTAAAGTATACGTAGTCGTAACCGGACTGAAAGGTGCTGACTTGGTCAACCTATCGACAATGACCCAAACTGCATCAAACTTCTACAAGGTCCGCGGCAACCCAACTACAAAGTCCATAGTGATGCATTCCCATTTCCACTCTGGTATAGTCATCTGCTGAAGTAGGCCACCAGGCCTGTGGTGCTCATATTTAACTTGCTGACAGTTTAGACACCTCACTACATGCTCAACAATGTCCTTTTGCATTCGTCGCCACCAATAATGCTTCCTTAGGTCACGATACATCTTCGTAGCACCTGGATGAATAGAATACCGAGAACTGTGTGCCTCCTCTAGGATATTTTTCCTCAGTCCATCCACATTAGGAACACATAGACGACCCTGGAGTCGTAGAACACCATCCACACCAATAGTAACTTCTTTGGCACCACCTCATAGTCCCGTTTCTCGAAGAACCATCAAGTGTGGGTCATCATACTAGCGAGCCTTGATCTGTTCAAATCGTGAAGACTGAGCTACAATACATGCAAGAACTCGGCTGGGCTCTGAAATATCCAGTCGCACAAGTCTGTTGGCCAAGGACTGAATATCTGAAGCTAATGGCCTCTCCTCTGCTGAAATGTAAGCCAAACTACCCATACTCTCCGCCTTTCTACTCAAGGTGTATGCAACCACATTTGCTTTACCCGGATGAAATAGGATAGTAATATCATAATCTTTCAGTAACTCCAGCCATCTGCACTGCCTCAAATTTAGGTCCCTCTGCTTGAACAAATGCTGCAAACTGCGATGATTAGTGTAAACTTCACAAGACACCCCATAAAGATAATGCCTCCAAATATTAAGAGCGTGAACAATTGCAGCTGACTCCAAATCGTGTACCGGATAATTCTTTTCGTGGGGCTTCAGCTGACGTGAAGCATATGAAATAACTCACCTTTCCTGTGTCAATACACAACCAAAACCAATGCGTGAAGTGTCACAATACACTGTATACATCCCCAAACTAGAAGGCAATACTAATACTGGTGCTGTAGTCAATGATGTCTTGAGCTTCTGAAAGCTCACCTCACAATCATCGGACCATCGAAACGGAGCACCCTTCTGGGTTAATTTGGTCAAAGGTGCTGCAATAGATGAAAAACCTTCCACGAACTGACGATAATAACCTGCTAAACCCAGAAAACTCCTGATCTCAGTCATCGAAGTGGGATGATGCCAATTCTGAACTGCCTCAATCGTTTTGGGATCAACCTTAATACCCTCGCTCGATACAATATGCCCCAAAAATGCTACAGACTCTAGCCAAAACTCACATTTAGAGAACTTCGCATATAGCTTTTGTTCCCGCAACGTCTGAAGCACCACTCTCATATGATGCTCGTGCTCCTCCTTACTGCGCGAGTAGATCAAGATGTCATCAATGAAGACAATGACAAATGAATCAATATATGACCTGAATACCATGTTCATCAAATCCATAAACATTGTCGGGGCATTAGTTAAACCGAAGGACATCACCAGAAACTCATAATGACCATATCTAGTCCAAAAGGCAGTCTTCGAAGCATCCGAATCCTGAATCTTCAACTGATGGTACTTCGACCTCAAGTTGATCTTAGAGAACACCCTAGCACCCTGCAACTGGTCAAAAATATCATTAATACGCGGCAACGGGTACTTGTTCTTAATAGTGACTTTGTTCAATTGGCGATAATCAATACACATCCGCATTGTTACATCCTTCTTCTTCACAAATAATACCGGTGCACCCCAAGGCGTTACACTCGATCTGACGAACCCTTTGGCTAGTAACTCCTCAAGCTGCTCTTTCAACTTTTTCAATTCTTTCGGAGCCATGCGATATGGTGGGATAGATATAGGGTGGGTATCTGGAGCCAAGTCAATACAGAAGTCAATATCACGATCCGGTGGCATACGTGGAAGATCTGAAGGAAATACATCAGGGAACTCCCGAACTACAGGCACTGAATCAATAGTCGGAGTCTCTGCAGTAGTATCCCGGATATAGGCTAGATAAGCCAAATAACCCTTCTCAACCATGTGTTGTGCCTTTATAAAAGAAATAACTCGATTAAATGAACTAACAGACGAACCCTTCCACTCCAGCTTAGGCAATGCTGGAATTGCCAAGGTAACAGTCTTGGCATGGCAATCTAGATTAACATGATATGGAGATAACCAGTACATGCCCAGAATAATTTCAAAATCGGTCATCTCAAGCAATAGGAGATCTGCTCTAGTATCATAACCATAGAATGTAATAATACAGGACCGGTAGATCCGGTTCATAACAACAGAATCGCCCACAGGAGTGGACACATAAACATGAGTACTCAAGGACTCACAAGAAACACCCAGGAATGGAGCAAATAGAGATGACACATATGAATACGTGGATCCTGGATCAAATAATACTGAGGCATCCTTGCCGCAAACAGAAATAATACGTGTAAACACAGTATCTGAGGCCTCTGCATCTGGTCTGGCCGAAAAAGCATAGAATCGAGCTGGAGCGCCAACTAGTTGGCCTCCACCTGGCTGACCTCCACCTCTAGGATGGCCTCTACCCACTTGTCCTTCATCTCTAGGTGGTCGGACGACTGGTGGAGCAATTGGGGCGGTAATCATAGGCTGCTGACCCTGCTGCACTGGTCTACCCCACAGCCTGGATCTGAATCTCCGTATGTGACTGGGATCCCCACACTCGTAACAACTCTACGGTGCAATAAGCCGCTGACTAGAACTCTGACCCTGGGGACCTGAATACCCACTGGAAGAACCCTGAATAGCTGGTGGGCGATAAGAACTCTCTGGTATAGCACTGAAATAAGGTCATACTGGAGCACCTCGAGGAGGTGGTGGTGCTGGATATGGGGGCCTGCTGGACTGCCCTCTCACAAACTGACCTCTTCCCCCAGATGGAGCACCTCTGAACTCTCCAGTATACCTGAACCGCTTATCTCTCATACACTTCTCTCGACTCCGCTGACGTACACTCTCAATCTTGCGGGCTATCTCCACTACTAGCTCATAAGAAGTACCCATCTCAACCTCTCGAGCCATAGTGGCCTGAATACCAGTATGTAAACCCACAACAAACCTCCTCACTCTCTCTGCCACAGTAGGGAGTATCATAAGTGCATGGCGAGATAACTCAGAAAACCTCGCCTCATAATCGGTCAGTGACATCTGACCATGCTGGAGCTGCTCAAACTGAAACCTCAACTCTTTCCTCTGGGAGGGTGGAATATACCTGTCCAGGAAGATACGGGTGAACCTATCCCAAGTTGGGAGGAGAATCTGCTGGTCTGCCAAGAACATAAAACTACCACCATCTACAGGCTCTGCCCTCTAGCTTAAAAGTAGCAAAGTCTACCCCATGAGACTCCAATATCCTCATGTTGTACAGTCTATCCTTGCACCGATCAATCAAATCCTGGGGATCCTCATGTCACTCACCCCCAAAGACAGGATGATGTAGTCTAGTCCATCTATCCAGTAGTTTCTGCGGATCAGCGGCTACAGCTGGCCTGGGCTCAGGTGTAGCTATTGCCACTGGCTGGGTTGCACCCATATGTAGTGCACCCTGGGTCTGATATGCAGCAACTGCATGTCCATGAGCCTGTACGGTAGGGGTCTGTGCTCCCTCGCCCGCCTGAGATTTGGCTGGGCCTGCCGAAAATAAACTGACCTGAGTCATATTGTCCATGAACCGCAACATATGACCCATGACATCCTGAAATCCAGGTGCAGATGTGAAATCCACCGGAGCTGGCTCTGCCATAGGCACCTCATCATGTTCCTCAATAATGGGGTTATCTACTAGACCCACTGGCAGCATAACTGGAACAGTCCTGGGACGTCCTCGCCCTCTACCACGGGCTGGAACCCTCCCTCGGCCTCGGCCTCAGCCTCTAGTAACTGGGGGAGTAGCTCTTCCTTGGTCTGGAACCTCATTAGAGCGCGTTCTCACCATTTGTGAGAGAATAAAAGAAAGATATTTAGTAATACATTAATTGCACGATGGAATATGAAGAAAGATAGTTTCCTAACACCCTATAGCCTCTCGAAGATAAGTACAGACATCTCTGTACCGATCTGCAAGACTCTATTAGGTCTGCTCATAACTTATGAAACCTACGTGAACCTAGTGCTCTAATACCATGTTATCACGACCCAATTGTACCTATAGGTCATGATGGTGCCCAACATTACGGCTAGGCAAGCCAACCACTAATTTAAAATAACCAAAAAAATAAGCAACTCTTAATTCAACCAATGTGTGTGCCAAGACCAGGTGTCACAAGTGTATGAGCATCTAGTAGATTATATAAAAATCCAAATACCATTTGAAATGAAAATAGATAAAATTAAAAATACAAGAAGAGACATTGGTAGCTGCAGAACGGCTCAGAAAGGTAGCTCACCACTATGCCTCGGGATGACCTGGATATGTAATGATAGGTCCTCCACTAGTACTTGTATCAGATCCTGCACAAAAAGTGCAGTAACTGTAGTATGAGTACTTAAACAACGTGTACCTAGTAAGTATCAAGCCTAATCCCGAAGTGGTAGAGACGAGATGGACGACTTTGACACTCACTATGGGTCAATAATAAAAATTGAAATAAAACTAGAATATCTAGATCAGCATGATTCACAGAATTTACAATAATTTATTTAACCAGCAGAAATAATTAAATTCCTTCAAATGCAATAATCCTCAATATATTAATTAAATTCCTTCAATTTCAATAAATTTTCAATTTATCAATTAGCTTCGCAAGCTGAAATAAACTATCAAAGTATCGTGTAATTATTATTATTAAGCACAATTTCTACTGAGGTCGTACGACCCGATCTAGAGTATTATATACACTGTCGAGGGACGTGTGGCACGATCCATAGATACATCTATCCTGCCGAGGCGTTCGGCCCGATCCACAAGAAAGGAGGACATTTTCTTATGTACCTCCGGAATAAGAGTATTTATTATAAAATTTATTCGAGAGGATAACAATTTATTTCATCAATTAATTAATCTAAAAAAAATTAAGCGTATGAAAATTTCATCTTTTACTACCTTTCATAATAATTCACAATATATACATCAAATAATTTAATTAATAAATAATATAATTTACACAAGTAATTCATGCTTTGAGTCCTAAACTACCCGGACTTTAGCATTAATAGTAGCTACGCACGAACTCTCGTCACCTCGTGCGTACGTAGCCTCCGCAATTAGCAATAATTATTTAATTTAATCATCTATGGGATAAATTTCTCCCTCACAAGATTAGACAAGAGACTTACCTAAATTTACTCCAATTTAATCCACTAGAAGGCTCTTTCCTCGATTATCCAACTTTGATTGGCTCGAATCAAACCAAAATTAATTCGATAGAATCACTAAAATTTAAAGGAATCAATTCTATAAGAAAATACTACATTTTCAATCAAAATCCCGAAATTAATTAAAAATACGTTTGTGGGACCCACATCTCGGAATCCGGCGAAAGTTATGAAATCCGACAACCCATTCAATTACGAGTCCAACCATACCAGTTTCATTCAAATTCGACTCCGAATCAACACCGAAATCTCAAAAACTCGTTTCTATGAGATTTTTAAATTTTTCCCAAATTTTAATCTCAAAACTCTAAGTAAATGGTGAAAACAATGATATATTTGTGTATATAGACCAAATCCGAGTTGGAATCACTTACCCCAATGTCTTTCCTTGAAAATCTGTCAACAGTCGCCTCTGCTCAAGCTCAAGTTTGTAAAAAATGGCAAATGGGTCGAATGCCCCTGTTTTTATAACTTACAGATATGTCCAGTCCGATCATGAGAGCTCGATCATGGGAGCTCGATCAGGGAGTCCGATTAGGGAGCTCGATCAGGGAGTCCGATCAGGGAGCTCGATCAGGGAGCTCGATCAAGGAGTTCGATCATGGGAGCTCGATCAGGGAGTCCGATCATAGCAGCTCGATCATGGGAGCTCGATCAAGGAGTTCGATCATGGGAGCTCGATCATGGGCCTCGATCTTGGGCTCGATCACAACCCAGAATTTACAGCATAAAAGAAAAATTGCATCAACTGCTTAAGTCCAATATTTGATCTGTTAACCATCCGAAACTCACCCGAGGCCCTCGGGACCTCAACCAAATATACCAATAAGTCCTAAAGCATCATACGAACTTATTTGAAACCTCAAATCACATAAAATGACGCTAAAACTACGAATTATGCTCCAATTCAAGCTTAATAAAACTTAAAATTTCCAACTTCTACATTCGAAGTCGAAACCTATCAAATCAAGTCCGATTGACCTCAAATTTTGCACACAAGTCATAAATGACATAACAGAGCTGTGAAAATTTTCAGAACTAGATTCCGACCTTGAAATCAAAGAGTCAAGTCCCCGGTCAAATTTCCAAACTTTAAATTCCTATTTTAGCCATATCAAGCATAATTTCACTACGGACTTCCAAATAAAATTCCGATCACGCTCCTAAGTCCAACATCACCATACGGAGCTGTTGGAATCATCAAAATTCTATTTCGGGGTCGTTTGCATATAATTCGACATCCGGTCAATTTTTGAACTTAAACTTATAATTTTTCATCAAAATTGCATATCTCGGGTTAGGGACCTCGGTATTTGATTCCGGGCATACGCCCAAGTTCTAAATCATGATACGGACCTACTGGAACTATCAAAACACTAATCCGAGTCCGTTTTAATCCATTCTTTGCATAAAAACTTTCTAGAAAATTTTACGGACTGTGCACGCAAGTCGAGGAATGATAAATAGTACTTTTCGAGGTCTTAGAACACAAAATTAATTATTAAATTTAAAGATGACATTTTGAATCATCACATATAGTAAGTGCTACCGCTACTTTTCAAGGGAAGTTCAGAAATATTCATGTGGATTTTGAGAATTTTCAATTGGTTTACCTAAATGAAATTTCATAAAATGTTTAATTTGAATTGTCACATTTAGAAAGTTGTTTGTGTAAGACCAAACATCCTATATAGGATTTAATAGCTTACTAAGATTTGTATATTGTTAAGAAATAAAAATGGTTGTAATCTTATCTGCCTTTTACCAATACCAGATTATATTCAAAAACTTGTTCATATGCATATGTGATTGCCCATGATTATTTAGTATTTAAAGGCCGGAGAAAGTGCAAATAATATCACAATCAGAATTTTTTTGAAGCAGTAGTCTTGATGATGAAGGCTGTTGCAACAAACAATTTTCTTCTTTTGAAGACCATCTTTTTGGTTTGCTCTATTTTAATAGTGACAGGAGGTAACTCTCCCTTTTCATTCCTCTTCTATCTTACAAGCAGTGGAGGATGCACAAGATTCAATACTAAAAACTTTAATATTTGAATTTATTATATTTAGTTTTTGGATTCGCCTATACTTACAAAATATTATAGTAATGACGACCTTCTTTTTCCCTTTTTTTTTTTTTTTTTTTAATACTTAGAAGCAGGAATTGGAAGAAGAGAAATCGAATCAATAGAAATTTATGCAAGTGGAGACAAGCTTTATCATGAAATGGAGAAGGATATTAAAGTTCAAGATGATTCGATAGTGATTATTGACTATACACCAAGTCATGCATCCCCAGACAGTCACCATCATCATTCGCCGACGATTCCCCAACATGCTTTATAATTATGTTTATAACTAGCCTTAAGGTACATATACGTTGTGCGTGTACTCATCTCGTGAGTGAGTGATTCTTGTAAAAAGAATCTCATATTTCATTAAAATTTGTATAAGATTACAAAATAAAATTTTATGTTCTTCAATTGAGGCTTTTATCTTATATAGCTAACTCAATAATTGACGAAACTCTGCCTCATACAATTCTCCAATAATTACTTTGTATATTCAACTAAACTTAGTTTCAGTTTTATAATTTCATCATCCAAATTTAACAATTTATCATGACTCCTTTTTAGTTTCAGCAAGAATATAGAGCCTTTATGTGATGACCCAAAAGGTCATCTTATGTTTTAGAACTCGAATCTGCGCTCTTAAGCCTTAAAAATCTCATTTTTACCCTTCTTGATTTACGTGCGCAGTCCGGACAGATTTTCGAAAAGCTTTTATTTTGAAAACCAATGAAAATAAGAATTTTTACCTTAAAAAGTTAATTTTAGTTGATTTCGGTCAATATTTTTGGTAAACGGGCCCGAATCCATATTTTGACGGTCCCGATGGGTCCGTATCGAATTATGGAACATGAGCGTATGCCCGAAATCGAATTCAGAGGTCCCTAGCTTAAGTTAGGAAAATTAATTATTTTTAAGAATTGATTGATGTTTGGCATTGTTAGTACCGGGTCCGTATTTTGATTCCGGAGCCTGATACAAGTTCATTATGATATTTAAGACATGTCTGAGAAATTGGGTGAGAAACGGAGTTGATTTGACGTGATTCGGACCTTCGGTTGAGAAAATAATAATTTTAAAGTGTTCTTGAGAATTTCATTCGATTTGGTGCTAAATGCGGAGTTCTAGGTGTTATTTTGGCGATTTGATCGCGCGAGCAGGTCCGTATGATATTTTTAGATTTGCGTGCATATTTAGTTTGGAGCCCCGAGGGCTCGGGTGCCATTCGGGCGATACGCGAGTTGAGTTCAAACCTCAACAAGGCTGCTGGTGCACCAAATCTGGTGTGCCCGCACCTGCTAGCCTTTCGTCGCAGGTGCGACCCAAGCCTGCACATCATTTTTCTGCAGATGCAGACTTCTCTCCGCAGGAGCAGGACCGCAGAAACGGAACCCCCTGTCCGCAGGTGCGGCCCCAGTTGGCCCAGTCCTTTTCTACAGAAGCGCACGTCCTGTCCGCACGTGCGGATGCGCAGGTGCAAAGGTCGCTGGGCAGTTAGTTCATTTAATTCGGACTCCAGCCATTTTTCTTCTTGTTTCAAAAGGATAGGAGCCCTAGGGCGATATTTTAAAGATATTTTCTTCCCCAAATCATAGGTAAGTGTTCCTTAACTCGTTTCTTTCAATCTTTTATTTCATTTTACAAGAATTCAACCAAATATCTAGAGTTTTCATGGTGGAATTAGGGGTTAGGGTAAAAACTAGGGATTTTGAGAATTTGACGATTTAGACCTCCATTTGAGGTCAGATTCCAAAACTAATTATATATTCGGGCTCAGGGGTGAATGGGTAAGTGCATTTTGGTCTGAACCTCGGGTTTTGACAAAGCAGGTCCGGGGTCGATTTTTCGACTTTTTGGAGGAAAATTTGGGAAATTTAATTGATGCAATATAATTGATTCCTTTAGCAATATTTGATATTATTGAGTCATTTTTGAATAGATACGAGTGGTTTGGAGGTGAATTCCAAAGGAAAAGGTGTGATTGAGAATTAAGTGGCCTTCGGAGCGAGGTAAGTGTTGTGTCTAACCCTGACTTGAGGGAATTAGGAACCTTAGATTATTTGCTAAGTGAAATCCATGTGAGAGGCATATATGTTTGGTGACGAGTACTTATGCGCCGCCAATTTACCTGTTTTCTATGTTTCTCTCTTTTTCTTACATTGTCTCATCCCTATGCCAAATTGCTACGTGTTATACTAGTGTTGTTCAATTTATCGTTCTTATCATGTTTACGGATTTTCTGGTGATAATTGAGTTTTTATTTCAAAGTTGAGATTGATATTATGGAACCAAATGTTGAAGTAAGGTTTGTACTTGTTATTCTATCTCCCTGTTGTTATTTATGCATTGCATTATGGTAAGGGAGAGTGTTAATGCACGAAGGGTGATGCCGTGCCATATTGTGAGTGTTAATGCACGAAGGGTGATGCCGTGCCATATTGTGAGTGTTAATGCACGAAGGGTGATGCCGTGCCATATTGTGGGTGTTAATGCACGAAGGGTGATGCCGTGCCATGATATGAGAGTTAATGCATGAAGGATGATGCCATGCCGTTTCTATTAATTTTATGGTGAGATTGAGAGTAAAAGTACGAAGGGTGATGCTGTGTATTTTTCCTTACTGTATTTACTATTCCTATTGATTCATGGTATATTGACTGCTCCGGTGATCATTCTGTTGTAGTTCTTTATATTGTATTCCCCTCAGTACGTTCCTCTCTCGACATTTCCTGTTTAGTTCTTCATTTATGTTATTTGCATATACACTGTTAAATTATACAGGTTAATTTGTAGGTGCCTTGCCTTAGCCTCATTACTACTTCGTCGAGGTTAGGCTCGACACTTACGAGTACATGGGGTCGATTGTACTGATACTGTACTCTGCACTTTCTGTGCACATTTTGATACCGGATCGGGTTGATCGAGATTTTGTTATTGGTCCACTTTCCGGAGACTCAAGGTAGATCTGTCGGCGTTCACAGACCTTGAAGTTCCCGTCTATCTTTTCTGTTCTACTGTTTCTTTCATTCAGACAGTTGTATTTCTTTCTGACTATAACTTGTAACAAATTCTAGAATGCTTGTGAATTGTGACTCCAGATCCGGGTGGTAGTAATTAATACAGTTTTATGATATTCCACACTTATTATATTTTATCTTAGTTAATTATTGTTATTTACTGAATGGAAATAAGGAATTGGTTTAATGATTCTCTAACGTTGGCTTGCCTGACAAGTGAAATGTTAGGCGCTATCACGGTCTCGTCGGTGGGAATTTTTGGGTCGTTATAGTTGGTATCAGAGCACTAAGTTGCCTAGGTCTCACGATTCACGAGCAAGCTTAGTAGAGTCTGGAGGATCGGTACAGAGATGTATGTACTTATCTTCCAGAGGCTATGAAGTTTAGGAATAAGTTTCACTTCTTTTCTTCTCTGTCGTGCGATTTTGCTTTCCCAATGCTGATTGAAATCTTCTACTCTTATTCTCTCGCAGATGGCGAGAACACGTACTGCTTCCTCAGCTGGGCAGCAACCAGAGCCTCCAGTGGCAGCTCCTACGCGGGGTAGAGGTCGAGGCCGAGGCAGGGGCAGGGCGTAGCCTAGAGCCCGAGCAGCAGCCTTAGCAGTGGAGCCTCATATAGAGCTTGACGAGGAGGTTCCAGCCCAGACTGTTCCTGCTGGACCAACTCAGGTTCCGGAGGGGTTCATTGCTACCCCAGTACTTCAGGACGCTTTGATCTGTTTGGTGGGCCTTATGGAGAGTATGGCCCAGACTGGCGCATTTCCCATGGAACCAGTAGTCTCTCAGGCTGGAAGAGTTTCCCAGACTTCCACCACTCTTGCTCCGGAGCAGATAGCTCCGCAGTATTAGGCTCCAGCAGCTCAGCCAGTCGGATTAGTTCAGCCGGTTATTGTAGCACAGGTCAGAGATTGGCCAGCTATGTCTTCTGAGGCTTTATGGAGATTGAACAGGTTTACCAAGCTCTTTCCTGTTCACTTTAGTGGTGTTCCTTCAGAGGACCCCCAGGAGTATCTTGACAGTTGTCACGAGGTTCTACGAAACATGGGTATAGTGGAGACCAATGGGGTCGATTTTGCTGTATTTCAGATGACTGGTTCCGCCAAGAAATGGTGAAGAGATTACTTGTTGACCAGACCAGCTGGGTCTCCTGCTCTTACTTGGGACCAGTTCTCTCAGCTCTTCATAGAGAAGTTTCTGCCTATCACATTGAGAGAGGAGCGTCGCCGTCAGTTTGAGCATCTCCAGCAGGGCAGTATGACTGTTACTCAGTATGAGACCCGTTTTGTGGATTTGGCCCGTCATACCATTCTTCTGCTTCCCACCGAGAGAGAGAGGGTGAGGAGGTTTATTGATGGACTTGCTCAGCCTATAAGATTGTAGCTGGCTAAGGAGACTGGGAGTGAGATTTGTTTTCAGGCGGCTGCTAATATCGCCAGACGAGTCAAAATGGTTCTTACTTAGGGAGGTCAGGGGTCTGACAAGAGGCCTCATCATTTCAGTGAGTTCAGTAGTGCCTCATCTAGAGGCAGGAGTACTTTTGGTAGAAGCCATCCACCCAGGCCGTTTCATTCAGCGCTCCAGGCATCCCACGGTGCCTCAGGTGGTCGTGGCCCTTAGATGCATTATTTCGACCAGCTAGCCTACAGTGCACCACCAGCTCCTATTAGTGCACCTCTACTCCAGAGTTATCAGAGTGGTTATTCAGGTCGACAGGGTCAGTTTCAGGGTCAGCAGACTCAGCAGCCGAGGTTATGTTATACTTGTGGTGATTCGAGGCACATTGCTAGATTTTGCCCTCGGGCAACGGGCAACTCACAACAGCAGAGTTCTCGAGCCATGGTTCCGGCACCAGTTGCTGCACCACCTGCTCAGCCAGCCAGAGGCAGGGGTCAGGCAGCCAGAGGTAGAGGCCAGACTGTTAGAGGTGGAAGTCAGGCTATTAGAGGTGGAGACCAGAGAGTTAGATGCCGTCCCAGGGATGTAGTTCAGGGTGGTGGGGCCCCGCCCCGGTGTTATGCTTTTCCCGTCAGGCCTGAGGCTGAGTCATCTGACGCTGTTATCACAGGTACTGTTTTAGTTTTTAGTAGAGATGCTTCAGTTCTATTTGATCCGGGATCTACTTACTCCTATGTGTCATCCTATTTTTGCTTCCTATTTGGTTGTGCCCCGTGATTCTTTGAGTGCTCCTGTGTATGTGTCCACACTAGTGGGAGATGCTATTGTTGTAGATCTTGTTTATCGTTCGTGTGTGGTCACCATTGGGAGTCTTGAGACTCGTATAGATCTTCTACTTCTTGACATGGTTGATTTTGATGTCATACTAGGTATGGATTTGCTGCCACCTTATCATGCTATATTAGATTGTCACGCCAAGACGGTGACCTTAGCCTTGCAGGGGTTGCCTCGATTAGAGTGGAGAGGGAATCTTGGCCATTCTGCCAACAGGGTTATCTCTTATGTGAAGGCTCGGCATATGGTCGAGAAGGGGTGTCTAGCTTATTTGGCTTATGTTGATGATTCTAGTGCGGAGGTTCTTCCAATAGATTCAGTGCCGGTTGTTTGTGAGTTTCTAGAGGTGTTTCTTGTAGACCTGTCGAGGACGCCACCCGACATGGATATTGATTTCTACATTGATTTGGCTCCGGGCACTCAGCCTATTTCCATTCCGCCATATCGCATAGCCCCGCCAGAGTTGAAAGAATTGAAAGAGCAGTTGCAAGATTTGCTCGATAAGGGCTTCATTAGAACTAGTGTCTCGCCCTGGGGTGCACCGGTGTTGTTTGTGAAGAAGAAAGATGGATCGATGAGGATGTGTATAGATTATCGGCAGTTGAACAAAGTCACCGTCAAGAATGCCGTATTGGTCTGGGTGCGGTATTGATGCCGGGTAGCAAGGTTATTGCATATGCTTCATGGTAGCTGAAGGTTCACGAGAAGAATTACCCTGTTCATGATCTAGAGCTGGCAGCCATTGTTCACGCGCTGAAGATTTGGAGGCACTATTTTTACGGCGTGCCATGTGAGGTATTCACTGATCATCGGAGCTTGCAGTATTTGTTCAAGTAGAAGGAACTCAATTTGAGGCAGAGGAGGTAGCTGGAGCTATTGAAAGACTATGATATCACCATATTGTATCATCCCGGGAAGGCTAATGTGGTGGCCGATGCTTTGAGTAGAAAGTCAGTCAGTATGGGTAGCCTTGCATATATTCCAGTTGGTAAGAGACCGCTTGCATTGGATGTTCAGGCCTTGGACAACCAGTTCGTGAGGTTAGATATTTCTAAACCTAGCCGTGTTCTAGCTTGTACAATTGCTCGATCTTTTTTGTTTGAGCGCATCAGAGATCGACAGGATGACGATCCTCATTTACTTGTCCTTAGAGACACAGTGCGGCACGGTGGTGCCAAGCAGGTTACTGTTAGAGATGACAGAGTATTGAGGATGCAAGGTTGTATTTGTGTGCCTAATATGGATGGGCTTCGGGACTTGATTCTTGAGGAGGCTCACAGTTCTCGATATTCTATTCACCCGGGCGCTGCCAAGATGTACCAGGACCTGCGGCAGCATTATTGGTGGAGGAGGATGAAGAAAGATATAGTTGCTTACGTAGCTCGGTGCCTAAATTGTCAGCAGGTAAAATATGAGCATCAGAGACCCGGTGGTTTGCTTCAGCAGATGGAGATTCTTGAGTGGAAGTGGGAGCGTATCACTATGGACTTTGTTGTTAGACTCCCACACACTCAGAGGAAGTTCGACATTGTATGGGTTATTGTGGATAGGCTGACTAAGTCAGCGCACTTTATTCTTGTGGCAGTTACCTATTCCACGGAGCGGTTAGCAGAGATTTATATTCGTGAGATTGTCCGTCTTCATGGTGTGCCCGTGTCTATCATTTCTGATTGAGGTACGCAATTTACCTTGCACTTTTGGAGGGCAGTACAACGTGAGTTGGGTATGCGGGTTGAGTTGAGCATATCATTCCATCCTCACACGGACGGGCATTCCGAGCGTACTATTCAGATCTTGGAGGATATGCTCCGCGCTTGTGTTATAGACTTCGGAAGATCGTGGGATCGGTTCTTACCCCTTGCAAAGTTTGCCTAGAACAATAACTACCAGTCGAGCATTCAGATGGCTCCCTATGAGGCATTATATGGTAGGCGGTGTCGGTCGCTAGTTGGGTAGTTCGAGCCAGGAGAGGCTCGGTTGTTGGGCACATACTTAGTACAGGATGCCTTGGATAAGGTCAAGATTATTCAGGATCGACTTCGCATAGCTCAGTCCAGGCAGAAGAGTTATGCCGATCGTAGAATTCGTGATGTTGCATTCATGGTCGAAGAGAGAGTGTTACTTCGGGTATCACCCATGAAGGGTGTGATGAAGTTTGGAAAGAAGGGCAAGTTGAGCCCTAGGTATATCAAACCTTTTGAGATTCTGGTGAGAGTGGGAGATATGGCTTAGAGGCTTCCGTTACCACCTAGTTTAGCAGTTGTTCAACCGGTATTCCATGTGTCCATGCTTCGAAAGTATCACGGCGATCCGTCCCATGTGTTAGATTTCAGCTCTGTCCAGTTGGACAAGGAATTGACTTACGAGGAGGAGCCGGTGGCAATTCTAGCCCGACAAGTTCGCCAGTTGAGATCAAAGAGTTACCCTTCAGTTCGAGTGCAGTGGAGAGGTCAGCCTATTGAGGTAGCTACTTGGGAGTCCGAGTCTGATATGCGAAGTAGATATCCCCACCTTTTCACCAGCCCAGGTACTTTTCTATGTCCGTTCGAGGACGAACAGTTGTTTTAGAGGTGGAGATTGTGATGACCCAAAAGGTCATCTTATCTTTTAGAACTCGAATCTGCGCTCTTAAGACTTAAAAATCTTATTTTTACCCTCGATTTGTGTGCGCAGTTCGGACAGGTTTTCGAAAAGTTTTTATGTTGAAAACTAATAAAAATAAGAATTCTTGCCTTAAAAGTTAATTTTAGTTGACTTCGGTCAATATGTTTGGTAAACGGGCCCGAATCCATATTTTGACGGTTCCGGTGGGTCCGTATCGAATTATGGAATTTAGGCGTATGCCCGAAATCGAATTCGGAGGTCCCTAGCTCAAGTTATGAATTTTTGATAAAACTTAAAAGTCTAAAAATTAATTATTTTTAAGAAATGATTGATGTTTGAAATTGTTAGTACCGGGTCCGTATTTTGGTTCTGAAACCCGGTACAAGTTCATTATGATATTTAAGACCTGTCTGAGAAATTTGGTGAGAAACTGAGTTGATTTGACGTAATTCGGACCTTCGGTTGAGAAAATAGTAATTTTAAAGTGTTCTTGAGAATTTAATTCGATTTGGTGCTCAATTCGGAGTTCTAGGTGTTATTTTGGTAATTTGATCACGCGAGCAGATTCGTATGATGTTTTTAGACTTGCGTGCATGTTTAGTTTGGATCCCCGAGGGTGGTGACACTTTCTTATAATATTTTTCCAACATGGTGAGTTATTCAATATATATATATATATATACACTAGTTTTTATGAACGTGCATTGCACTTTAACGTGGTGAGTTATTCAATATATATATATATATATATATATATATATATATACACTAGTTTCTATGAACGTGCATTGCACTTTAATATCATGTCAATTGAAAACATACAGAAGAAGAAAGAATTATTGTAAAACGTAGTTTGTGTTTACATTAATAATTGGCAAACCTGTAGAATCAAAAGTAGTTTTGTAAAGCATTATAAGTTCAGAAAGAATAATTATGTGGTAAGCTAAATTTGAAAACATTTGCAAACTAACCAATAATTTAATCATAGAAATTTTGGTCCTTAAAATGATTGCAGATTTTGTTTTAGACACTTCTCTAATTATTTCACGAAAATATTGCTAGAAGAGTTACTATGTGAAAATTTATGAACATATTTCGAGCATCGACCCAGTTTCACCTATAGGTCGTGATGGCGCCCAACACTATAGTTAGGCAAGCCAACTAATAATTAAACATATATCGATAAAATTTAAATTCAAGAAAAATATAAATGCCAAATTCTACCAATGTGTGTGCCAAGACCTGGTGTCACAAGTGTATGAGCATCTAGTAGATTATACAAAACCTCTAATACTATCTGAAATAAAAACAGACAGAATAAAATAAAATAAAAATAATACAAGGAGAGACACTAGTAGCTGCAGAACGGCTCAGAAGGCCAGCTCACTATTATGTCCCTCAATAACGTGGGTGTAAGATGATAGGTCCCCCACTAGTACTTGCCCCAGGTCCTGCTCAAAAAGTACAGCAAGTGTAGTATGAGTACGTAAACAACATGTACCTAGTAAGTATCAAGACTAATCTCGAAGTGGTAGAGATAAGATGACTGACTTTGATACTCACTATGGGTCAATAATAATAATTGAAATAAAAATAGAATATCTAAATCAGCATGATTCACAGAATTTACAATAATTTATTTAACCAGCAAAAATAATCAAATTCCTTCAATTGCAACAATTCTCAATATATTAGTTAAATTCCTTCCATTCAAAAATATTTCCAATTTATTAATTAATCTCATTTACAGGAATAATAATTTATTTCCTCAACAAGCAGGCATTATAATTCATTAAATTTCAAGGATTCTCTAATTTATCAATTAGCTTCGCAAGCTGAAATAAGCTATTAAGGTATCGTGTGATTATTATTATTAAGCACAATTTCTGCCAAGGTCGTACGGCCCGATCCAGAGTTTCGTGTACACTGCTGAGGGACGTGCGTCACGATCCATAGATGCTTCTATCTTGCCGAGGCGTTCGGCCCGCTCCACAAGAAAGGAGTATATTTTCTTATGTACCTCCGAAAAGAGAGTATATTCATTGCAAGATAAATTCGGGAGAAAGAACAATTTGTCTTAACAATTAATTAATTTAAACAGAAATTCAAACATATGAGATTTCTATCCTTTAATACTATATCTGACAATTCACAACATATATATATATATATATATATATATATATAGATATTTAAAATAATTTTAATTAAATAAAGACTACCATTTACACAAGTAATTTATGCTTTTGAGTCCTAAACTACACAAACTTTAGCATTAATAGTAGCTACGCACGGACTCTCGTCACCTCGTGCGTACATAATCCCCATAATTAGCAATAATTATTTATTTTTAATCATCTATGAGGAAATTTCTCCCTCACAAGATTAGACAAGAAACTTACCTCGTCTTGCTCCAATGTAATCCACTAGAAGGCCTTTTACACAATTATCTAACTCTGTCTGGATCGAATCTAGCCAAAATAATTCGATACAATCACTAAAAATTATTGGAATCAATTCTATAAGAAAATACTACATTTTTAATAAAAATTCCGAAATTAATTAAAAATTCGTCCGTGGGGCCCACGTCTCGGAATCCGGCGAAAGTTACGAAATATGAACACCCGATCAACCACGAGTCTACCCATACCAAAATTACTAAATTCCGATAACAATCCGGCCCTCAAATCCTCAAATCTATCCAAGAGGGTTTTCAAACTTTTCCAGCTCAATTCACCAATTAAATGATAAAAAATAGTGATGAATTTGGGTAATTTAACCAATATTGAGTTAAAAACACTTACCCCGTTATTTTCTCTGAAAATCTCCCAAAAATTACCTAAATTCGAGCTCCAAATCGTTAAAAATGGAAAATGGGACGAAGTCCCATTTTTAAAACTTAAACTCTCTGCCCAGTGATTTCTTCTACGCGATCGCGTAGCACAAATTTTTCTGCCCAAACATTAACCCTACGCGATCGCATCAAGTCCCACACTATCGCGATGCACCAGGTTCCGACTCTACGCGATCGCATCCCTCTTCACGCGATCGCGTAGCACAACGTGTGACCCAGCTTCCTCTCAAATTTCCCCTAAGCGATCGCAAATAATGACACGTGATCGCGATACACACACTGGACAATCCTACGCGATCGCGGACGTGTCCACGCAATCGCAGTGAACAAATTCCCAGCAGCCCAAATTAACCCTATGCGATTGCAACCCCATTCACGTGATCACGTAGAACAAATCCACCTCTGCCTAAATTACTCTACGCGATCACAGACCAACTTACGCGATCGCGTATAAGGATACCAGAAGAAAATACCAGTAGTTATCAGCAGTGTTTCAAAGGCCAAAAGTGATCCGTTAGTCATCCGAAACTCTCCCGAGCCCCTGGGACCTCGACTAATTATACCAACAAGTCCCAAAACATCTAACAAACATAGTTGAACTCTTAAATCACACCAAACAACGCTAAAACTATGAATCATCTCCCAATTCAAGCTTAATGAAACTTAAGATTTCCAACTTCTACATTATGTACCGAAACCTATCAATTCAAGTCCGATTGACCTCAAATTTTGCACACAAGTCATAAATGACGTAACAAAGCTATGTAAATTTCGGAACTGGATTCCGACCCCAATATCAAAAAGTCAACTCCCCGGTCAAACTTCCAAACTTAAATTCTTGTTTTTAGCCATTTCAAGCCTAATTGAACTACAGACTTTCAAATAAAATTCCGAACACGCTCCTAAGTCCAAAATCACCATACAGAGCTGTTAGAATCGTCAAAATTCTATTCAGGGGTCATTTTTCTAAAAATGTTGACTGATGTTAAACTTGGCCTCTTAAAGCCAACTTAAGGAACCAAGTGTTCCGATTTCAACCCAAACACTTCCAAATCACGAACTAACCATCCCCGCAAGTCATAAATCATTAAAAGCATATATGAGAAGTTTTATTTTAGGAAACGGGGTTTTAAAAGTTAAAATGACCGGTTGACTCATTACATTTTCCACCTCTTAAACAAACGTTCGTCCTCGAACCGGTTTAGAATTGTACATGGATCGCTGAATAAGTGTGGATATCTGCTCTGCATGTCTTCCTCGCCCTCCCAAGTTGCTTCCTCGACTGGTTGGCCCCTCCACTGGACTTTTACTGTAGAAATCCTCTTGGACCTCAACTGGCGAACCTGTTTATCAATGATGGCAACTGATTCTTCTTCATAGCCCAAACTATTATCTAGTTGAACTGTGCTAAAGTCCAACACATGTGACAGGTCAGCATGATACTTCCGGAGCATAGATACGTGAAAAATCGGATGAACTCCCGATAGAGTGGGAGGCAATGCAAGCTCATAATCAACTTCCCCAACTCGTCTTAACACCTCAAATGGGCCTATAAACTTTGGACTCAACTTGCCTTTTTCCCGAATCTCATAATTCCCTTCATCGGTGAAACCTTCAAGAGAACATTTTCACCTACCATAAATGATAAATCACGCACTTTCTGATCCGCGTAACTCTTCTGTCTGGACTGTGCTGTACAAAGTCGCTCCTGAATCAACTCTACCTTTTCCAAGGCATCCTTTACCAAATCAGTACCATATAACCTAGCCTCATCGGGCTCAAACCATCCGATAGGTGAACGGCATCGACGGCCATATATAGCCTCAAATGGAGCCATCTCGATGCTGGATTGATAACTGTTATTACAAGCAAACTCAGCAAAAGGTAGGAAACGATCCCACTGACCTCCAAAGTCAATCACACATGCGTTGAGCATATCCTCCAAAATCTGAATTGTCCGCTCTGACTGCCCGTCGGTCTGCGGATGAAAGGCTATGCTGAGCTCTACACGGGTCCCTAACTCACTCTATACTGTTCTCCAGAAATGTGAAGTTAACTGAGGCCCTCTATCTGATATGATGAAAATTGGCACACCGTGCAACTGAACTATCTCCTGAATATAAATCTGGGCCAACCTCTCAAAAGCATACGTAGTCACAATAGGAATAAAATGTGCCGACTTGGTCAACCTGTCAACAATGACCCAAACTGCATCAAACTTCTGCAAGGTCCACGGCAACCCAACTACAAAGTCCATAGTAATGCGTTCCCATTTCCATTCTGGTATAGTCATCTGCTGAAGTAGGCCGCCTGGCTTCTGGTGCTCATAATTAACTTGCTGGCAATTTAGACACCTAGATACATACTCAACTATGTCCTTTTTCATTTGTCTCCACCAGTAATGCTGCCTCAAATCACGATACATCTTCGTAGCACCTGGATGAATAGAATACCGGGAACTGTGTGCTTCCTCTAGGATCTTTTTCCTCAGTGCATCCACATTAGGAACACATAGATGATCTTGGAGTCGCAGAACACCATCTGCGCCAATAGTAACTTCCTTGGTACCACCTCGTAGTATTATTTCTCGAAGAACCATTAAGTGTGGATCATTATACCGATGAGCCTTGATCTATTCAAATAGTGGAGACTGAGCTACAACACATGCAAGAACTCGGCTGGGCTTTGGAATATCCAGCCGCACAAGTCTGTTGGCCAAGGACTGGATATCCAAAGCTAATGGCCTCTTTTCTGCTGAAATGAAAGCCAAACTACCCATACTCTCCGCCTTTCTACTCAAGGCATCTGCAACTATATTTGCTTTACCCGGATGATATAAGATAGTAATATCATAATCTTTCAGTAATTCCAACCATCTGCGCTGCCTCAAATTTAGGTCCCTCTGCTTGAACAAATGCTACAAACTGCGATGATCAGTATAAACTTCACAGGACACCCCAGAAAGATAATGCCTCCAAATCTTAAGAGCGTGAACAATTGCAGCTAAGTCCAAATCATGTAACGGATAATTCCTTTCGTGGGGCTTCAGTTGACGTGAAGCATAAGCAATGACTCGCCCTTCCTCCATTAACACACAACCCAAACCAACACATGAAGTGTCACCATACACAGTATACATCCCCAAACCGGAAGGAACACTAACACTGGTGCTTTAGTCAATGCTGTCTTGAGCTTCTGAAAGCTCACCTCACAATCATCGGACCATCAGAACGGAGAACCCTTCTGGGTTAATTTGGTTAATGGTGCTGCAATAGATGAAAAACCTTCCACGAATCGACGATAATAACCTGCTAAACCCAGAAAACTCCTGATCTCGGTGGCCGAAGTGGGACGATACCAATTCTGAACTGCCTTAATCGTTTTGGGATCAACCTTAATACCATCACCCGATACAATATGCCCTAAAAATGCTACAGACTCTAGCCAGAACTCACATTTGGATAACTTAGTATATAGCTTTCGTTCCCGTAATGTCTGAAGCACTACTCTCATATACTGCTCGTGCTCCTCCTTACTGCGTGAGTAGATCAAAATGTCATCAATGAAGACAATGACAAATGAATCAATATATGGCCTGAATACCCATTTCATCAAATCCATAAATATTGTCGGGGCATTAGTTAAACCGAAAGACATTACCAGAAACTCATAATGACCATATCTAGTATGGAAAGCAGTTTTCGGAACATCTGAATCTTGAATCTTCAACTGATGATACCCTGACCTCAAGTCGGTCTTAGAAAACACCCTAGCACCCTGGAACTGGTCAAATAAGTCATCAATACGCGGCAATGGGTACTTGCTCTTAATAATAACTTTGTTCAATTGGATATAATCAATACACATTCGCATTGTGCCATCATTCTTCTTCACAAATAATAATAGTGCACCCCAAGGCGATACACTCGGTCTGATGAACCCTTTGTTTAGTAACTCCTCAAGCTGTTCTTTCAACCCTTTCAATTCTTTCGGAGCCATGCAATACGGTGGAATAGATATAGGCTGAGTATCTGGAGCCAAGTCAATACAAAAATCAATATCACGATCAGGTGGCATACCTAGAAGATCTTAAGGAAATACATCGGAGAACTCCCAAACTACAAGCATTGAATCAATAGTCGGAGTCTCTGCAGTGGTATCCCGAACATAAGCTAGATAAGCTAAACAACACTTCTCAACCATGTGTTGAGCCTTTATAAAAGAAAAAAACTCGATTAAATGAACTAACCGACAAACCCTTCCACTCCAGGAAAAGATGGAATAACCAAGGTAACAATTTTGGCATGACAATCTAGAATAGCATGATATGGAGATAACCGGCCCATACCCAGAATAATTTCAAAACCAGTTATCTCGAGCAATAAGAGATCTGCTTTAGTTTCATAACCATATAATGTAATAATACAAGACCAGTAGATCCGGTTCACAATAACAGGATCGCCTACAGGAGTGGACACATAAACAAGAGTACTCAAGAACTCATGAGAAACACCCAGGAATAGAGCAAATAGAGATGACACATATGAATACGTGGATCCTAGATCAAATAATACTGAGTCATCCTTGCCGCAAACAGAAATAATACATGTAATCACAGTATCTGGGGCCTCTGCATCTGGTCTAGCCGGAAAAGCATAGAACCGAGCTGGAGCGCTAACTGACTGGCCTCCGCCTGGCTGACCTCCACCTCTAGGATGACCCCTACCCACATGTCCTCCACTTCTTGGTGATTAGACTACTGGTGGAGCAACTGGTCCGGTAAGCATAGGCTGTTGACCCTGTTGTACTGGTCTACCCCGAAGCCTGGGGCAAAACCTCTGCATGTGACTGGGATCCCCGCACTCATAACAACTCTTCGGCGCGATGGGCTGCTCACTAAGTGTCTGGCCCTGGGGAACTAAGTACCCACTGGGAGGACCCTGAATAGCTGGTAAGCAGTAAGAACTCTATGGTATAGCACTGAGATAAGGTCGCACTGGAGCACCTCGCGGAGGTGGTGGTGCTGGATATGGGGGCTTGCTGGACTGCCCTCTCACGAACTGACCTCTGCCACCAGACGGAGCACCTCTAAACTCTCCAGAGCACCGGAACCGTTTATCTCTCATAATCTGCTCTTGGCTCCACTAACGTACACCCTCAATCCTGCGGGCTATCTTCACAACTAGCTTATAAGAAGTACCCATCTCAACCTCTCGAGCCATAGTGGCATGAATGCCAGTATGTAAACCAGTTACAAACCTCTGCACTCTCTCCGCCTCAGTAGGGAGTATCATAAGTGCATGGCGAGATAATTCAGAGAACCTCGCCTCATAATCGGTCACTGATATCTGACCCTGCTGGAGCTGCTCAAACTAAAACCGCAACTCTTCCCTCTGGGAGGTTGGAATATACCTGTCCAAGAAGATACGGGTGAACCTGTCCCAAGTCATGGGAGGAGAATCTGCTGTTCTGCCAAGAGCATAAGACTGCCACCATCTACGGGCTCTACCCTCTAGCTGAAAAGTAGCGAAGTTAACCCCATAAGATTCTAATATCCTCATGTTGTGCAGTCTGTCCTTGCAATGATCAATGAAGTCCTGTGGATCCTCATGTCGCTCACCCCCAAAGACAGGAGGATGTAGTCTAGTCCATCGGTCCAATAGTTTTTGAGGATCGGCGGCTACAGCTGGCCTGGGCTCAGGTGTAGCTGCTGCCACTGGCTGGGCTCCACCTACGGGTAGTGCACCCTGGGTCTGATATACAGCAACTGGCTATCCATGAGCCTACGCGGTAGGGGTTTGTGCTCCCCCGTCCGCCTGAGATGTGGCTGGGTCTGCCGAAAATAAACCGACCTGAGTCATATTTTCCATGAACCGTAGCATACGACCCATGACATCTTGAAATCCCGGTGTAGATGTGAAATCTACCGCAGTTGGCTCTGCCACAGGCACCACATCCTGCTCCTCAACAATGGGGTTCTCTACTGGACCTACTGGCGGCATAACTGGAACAGTCCTGGGACGTGCTCGCTCTCTACCACGGGCTGGAGCCCTCCCTCGGCCTCTGCCTCGGCCTCTAGCAACTGGGGGAGTAGCTCTTCCCTAGTCTGGAACCCCATTCGAGTGCGTTCTTACCATCTGTGAGAGAATAAAAGAATGATATTTATTACTACAATAATTGCACGATGGAATATGAAGAAAGGTAGTTTCCTAACACCCTATAGCCTCTCCAAGATAAGTACAGACGTCTCCATAACGATCCGCAAGACTCTATTAGGTCTGCTCATAACTTGTGAGACCTACGTGAACCTAGTGCTCTGATACCATGTTGTCACGACCCAATTTCACCTATAAGGTGGTGATGGCGCCCAACACTATAGCTAGGCAAGCCAAATAATAATTAAACATATATCGATAAAATTTAAATCCAAGAAAAATATAAATATCAAATTCTACCAATGTGTGTGCCAAGACCTGGTGTCACAAGTGTATGAGCATCTAGTAGATTATACAAAACCTCTAATACTGTCCGAAATAAAAATAGATAGAATAAAATAATAAAAAAATTAATACAAGGAGAGACACTAGTAGCTACAGAATGGCTCAGAAGGCCAGCTCACCACTATGTCCCTGGATAACGTGGGTGTAAGACGATAGGTCCCCCACTAGTACTTGCCTCAGGTCCTGCACAAAAATTACAACAAGTGTAGTATGAGTACGTAAACAACGTATACCCAGTAAGTATCAAGACTAATCTCGAAGTGGTAGAGACGAGATGACCGACTTTGACACTCACTATGTGTCAATAATAATAATTGAAATACAAATAGAATATCTAAATCGGCATGATTCACAGAATTTACAACAATTCATTTAACCAGCAGAAATAATCAAATTCCTTCAGTTGCAACAATTCTCAATATATTAGTTAAATTCCTTCCATTCAAAAATATTTCCAATTTATTAATTAATCTCATTTACAGGAATAATAATTTATTTCCTCAACAAGCAGGCATTATAATTCATTAAATTTCAAGGATTCTCTAATTTATCAATTAGCTTCGCAAGCTGAAATAAGCTATTAAGGTATCGTGTGATTATTATTATTAAGCACAATTTCTGCCAAGGTCGTACGGCCCGATCCAGAGTTTCGTGTACACTGCTGAGGGACGTGCGTCACGATCCATAGATGCTTCTATCTTGCCGAGGCGTTCGCCCCGCTCCATAAGAAAGGAGGACGTTTTCTTATGTACCTCCGGAAAGAGAGTATATTCATTGCAAGATAAATTCGGGAGAAAGAATAATTTCTCTTAATAATTAATTAATTTAAACAGAAATTCAAACATATGAGATTTCCATCCTTTAATACTTTATCTAACAATTTACAACATATATATAAATATATCAAATAATTTAATTATGTAAAGACTACCATTTACACAAGTAATTCATGCTTTTGAGTCCTAAACTACCCAGACTTTAGCATTAATAGTAGCTACGCACAGACTCTCGTCACCTCGTGCGTACGTAGCCCCCACAATTAGCAACATTTATTTAATTTTCAATCACATATGAGAAAATTTCTCCCTCACAAGATTAGACAAGAAACTTACCTCGTCTTGCTCCAATGTAATCCACTAGAAGGCCTTTTCCACAATTATCTAACTCTGTCTGGCTCGAATCTAGCCAAAATAATTCGATACAATCACTAAAAATTATTGGAATCAATTCTATAAGAAAATACTACATTTTCAATAAAAATTCCGAAATTAATTAAAAATTTGTCCATCGGGCCCACGTCTCGAAATCCGGTGAAAGTTATGAAATATGAACATTCGCTCTACCACGAGTCTACTCATACCAAAATCACTAATTTCCGATAACAATTCGGCCCTCAAATCCTCAAATCTATCCAAGAGGGTTTTCAAACTTTTCCAGCTATATTCACCAATTAGATAATAAAAACTAGTGATGGATTTGGGTAATTTAACCAATATTAAGTTAAGAATATTTATCCCGTTATTTTCTCTGAAAATCTCCCAAAACTCGCCTAAATCCGAGCTCCAAATTGTTAAAAATGAAAAATGGGACGAAGTCCCATTTTTAAAACTTAAACTCTCTGCCCAGTGATTTCTTCTATGCGATCGCGTAGCACAAATTTTTCTGCCCAAACATTAACCCTACGCGATCGCATCAAGTCCCACGCAATCGCGATGCACTAGGTTCCGACTCTACACGATCGCATCCCTCTTCACGCGATCGCGTAGCACAATGCGTGGCCCGACTTCCTCTCAAATTTTCCCTACGCGATCGCAAACAATGACACGTGATTGCGATACACACACTCGCCAATCCTACCCGATCGCGGACGTGTCCACGCGATCGTAGTGAACAAATTCCCAGCTGCCCAAATTAACCCTACGTGATCGCAACCCCATTCACGCGGTCGCGTAGAACAAATCCACGTCTGCCTAAATTACTCTACGCGATCGCAGACCAACTTACCCGATCGCGTATAAGGATACCAGAAGAAAATACCAGCACTTATCAGCAGTGTTCCAAAGGCCAAAAGTGATCCGTTAGTCGTTCGAAACTCACCCGAGCCCCTCGGAACCTCGAACAATTATACCAATAAGTCCCAAAACATCAAAAGAACTTAGTCAAACCCTCAAATCACACCAAACAACGCTAAAACCACGAATTACCCACCAATTCAAGCTTAATGAAATTTAAGATTTCCAACTTCTATATTATGTACCGAAACCTATCAATTCAAGTACGATTGACCTCAAATTTTACACACAAGTCATAAAATGATATAACGGAGCTATGTAAATTTTCGGAACTGGATTCCGACCCCGATATTAAGAAGTCAACTCCCCGGTCAAACTTCCAAACTTAAATTCTTATTTTTAGCCATTTCAAGCCTTATTTAACTACGGACTTTCAAATAAAATTTCGAACACGCTCCTAAATCCAAAATTACCATACAGAACTGTTGGAATCGTCAAAATTTTATTCGGGGGTCGTTTTTCTAAAAATGTTGACCGAAGTCAAACTTGGCCTCATAAAGCCAACTTAAGGAATCAAGTGTTCCGATTTCAACCCAAACACTTTCAAATCCCGAACCAACTATCCCCGCAAGTCATAAATCATTAAAAGCATATACGGAAAGTTTTATTTTAGGGAACGGAATTTTAAAAGTTAGAATGACCGGTTGGATCATTACAGATCATGAGTTTTGTTGATGATTAATTCTTTATAAAATATCTTGCAGTAGGTGATAGATTTTTTTGGTCATGTGCTACCGATCAAAAGAGGCAAAAAAATATAAATTTTCTTTTGATTCTTGCATCTGTTCAAATAATTGAGGATGAAGAATCATCCAATCCGTAACTCGAGGTTAAAGTTCTCTTACAAACAATATGGTGAATGGTCAGTGCATTATATACATGCAAGCAAAAATTCTCTAATCCACCAAAAGCTCAACTTCTCACCACACCTGCAAGGATGTGATTCTCATTAACAAATTATATTAAGTTCGATTGATTTGTATTGAAATATAACAAAATTTATAATCACGTTCAAAAATACTAAACTTATCTTTTCATCTTACTCGACGTTTATTCATATTTAAAAATTCCCTTAGTAGGAAATCTTCAACATTGTTGTCATCATTGTGTTTAATGATCAATTATTCTGGAAGAAGGGTTACATCACCTCTTAAAATTATTCGCTCGCCCTACTCGAAGTAATAAATCACAAAAATAATGAATATGTTCTTGATTTTATAGTATTTGTTAGCTGAATCTTTTTAATCTGATGTTATAAATATATTTTCATAAAGTTTATATTTACTATCTTTATTTTTGTTAATTTTAGGAGCACTTCTAGTACTTAATGGGAATCGCTTTAAGAATTCATTACTTTTCCACAAACGATATCAGCATTCCCTCTTTGATTGGTAGCAAAATTCAACCAAAGCTTCTTATCTCCTTCCCTAAAAAAGTTATTCTTTAGGTGGAATTTGATTTGGTATTGACATAAGAAATTATTTTAAAATTTGGGTTTAATCTATTTTTTTGGTGAATAATTGTGATAACTCATATAAAAAACTATCTCTAGACTAATGTAATTCTTGAAGAATTATTTTGGTTTGCCTTTCATAGGCCAAAATATACTTTTAATTCGTATTATATAATCATGAACATATAAGTGCATCCGAATTCAGTCTGTAAAATTAATTATAGTTCATCTAGCATTACTTATTAGTTTGTCTATCGATATCAATTGGCACCCGAATGTACTTATATTTCACGCTATTATTACAAAGCCTTGTGCAAAAGGTAAGTGTTTAACATTAACAAATAAATTACAGAAACAAATACGTTTCTTAGTTTAGTTGGATTATTAATTCAAATGATTAAAATCAGCAACTTAGCATAAACTATAATAAATTACTTAAGTATTGAAGAATGAAAACAATTACTATGAGCCAAGTGATATATTTTAACGATGTAAAAGAATTTTGTCATTTTATAATTTAACTTGTTATAATATGTTACTGATTTTATTTTTAAGGTTTCTAAATAAGTGTAACGACCCGACCGGTCGTTTTGAGCATTTACGCTCCTTTCAACTAATTGAAGTCTTGAATAACTTCCTATGAGGTATTATGACTTGTGTGAATTGTCGATTTTGGTTTTAAGGTATTTCGGAGTTAGCTTGGAAGAATGAACTTTCATGTTGGAAGTTTAAGTTGAAATAGTTGACCGGATATTGACTTAGGTGTAAACGACATCACAATTTAATTCTGATGATTCCAATAGCTCTGTATGGTGGTTTTGGACTTAGGAGCGTGTCCGGAAAATTATTTAGAGGTCGGTAGAGGAATTAGGCTTGAAATGACGAAAGTTGAATTTTAGAAAGTTTGACCGGGGTTGAATTTTTGATATCGGGGTCGGAACCCGATTCTGAAAATTTGAATACCTTCGTTATGTCATTTATGACCAGTGTGCAAAATTTGAGGTCAATCGGACGCGAATTGATACGTTCCGGCGTCGTTTGTAGAAATTAAAACTTTTTTAAAGTTCATTAGGCTTGAATCTATGTGTGATTCGTATTTTTTGCATTGTTTGATGTGATTTGAAGGCTCGACTAAATTCGTATGATATTTTAGGACTTGTTGGTGCATTTGGTTGGGGTCCCGGGGGACCTCGATTGAGTTCAGATGCTTACCGGATCAAATTTAGATTTGGAGGAGGAGCTGAAGCAGCTGGGCATCTGGTATGATCGCACCTGCGCAAAAAAGGGCCGCAGGTGCGAGCTCGCGAAAGCGATGCATGAGTCGCAAAAGTGAAAATATATGGGCTGGCCAGGCACCGCGGGTGCGAAAAATATTTCTGCAGGTACGAAGACCGCAGGGGCGAAGAAATCCATTGCAGATGCTAGAGTTTTGTTGCGGGTGCGAAGAATGAAGAAATCCATCGCAGGTATGGACACCGCAGGCGCGAGAGTTTTGCCGCAGGTGCGAAGACCACAGGTGAGCGCGAAAATCCTGGATAGAATATTAAAAACAGATGAGTCCGAGATTTTGTCATTTTTGACATTTTCAAAAGTGGGTGAGGCGATTTATGTGCGAGAAATCAGGAAACTATTGAGGTAAGTCCCTTGTGATCATTTCTACTCCATAATATTGAATTATCATCGAATAATCCGACTAGATTATATGTTTTGAGGTGTAAATCAGGGATTTGAAAAATAGATTTGAAGATTTGGAGGTCGAGTTGAGGTCAAATTTTTGTAAAATTAGTATGGTTAGACTCGTGGTTGAATGAACTTTCAGATTTTATAACTTCTGTCGGGTTCCGAGACGTGGACCCCATTGGCGATTTTAAGTTAAATTTCAGATTTTTATGAAAAAATTATATTTTCATATGGAATTAATTCCAATAAATTTTATTGACTGAAATAAATTAATTGTGACTAGATTTGAGGCATTCGGGGGCCGATTTGCGAGGCAAAGGCATAGCAGAGTAAAGAATTTCACATTTTGAGGTAAGTAATAATTATAAATCTGGTCCTGAGAGTATGAAACTCCAGATTTTGTGTCATGTGACTATTTTGGAGGTGACGCACATGCTAGGGGACGGGCGTGTGGGTGTGCACTGAGGAGATTATGACTGGTCCCGTCCTGTAAAAACTATAAAGTTGAATAACTTGTTGATAACTATGTGCTCTCTATATGTTGTGAAAATTTGACTATAAGTCATGTTAGAAATCATGTTTAGGCTATATGTTGGTACTGTTAGGATCCACAGAGGTCGAGTACATGTTGAACTATCTGTTTAATTGTTATTTTATACTCAGTCATAGTTTACTTATTTATTTTATCCCAATCTCTATTGTTCATTATTGATGCATCATATCATTGTTGTTTAGGCTGATTTCATGATTGTTGAGAGCCCGAGAGACTAGAGAGATTTATGACTGAGTGAGGCCGAGGGCATGATTGTGAGATATTATACTATAGAACGTGTGTTGTCCGTACAGCATGTGAGTTGTCCGTGCAACACGTGAGTTCTCCGTGCGGATCTAGGTATTTATACTATGGCACGTGAGTTGTTCATGCAACACGTAAGTTATTCATGCAGATTATAGAGCTTGGGCTGTAAGAGCCCCTCCGGAGTCTGCACACCGCCAGTGAACGCGGGTACCCATTGAGTGTGAGTGCTGAGGATTGAGAGGCGAGTGGTTGAGCTGTTGAAACGAATTGAGTGAATGTTGCCCTGAGAGGTTGTACTTGCTTTTCATTTGTTGTTGCACTTAGTTGCTATCTGGCATTATTGTGAAATTCTCTAAAAGATTTTTATATCCGAATTACATGAACTTGAATTGAATAAAATTGATTTGACTTAAACTGTTAGATTTGAAAGCATGTCTATTCTTTGCTAGAATTACAGAAAGTGAACAATAACTGTGTAGCTCGTCACTATCTTCAGTTCCTTATTTATTATTGTTACTTGCTGAGTTGGTTGTACTCATACTACACCCTGTACTTCGTGTGCAGATCCAGGTATTTTCGGACATAGCGGGTATTGATTCTTTCGCAAAGTTGATTTTTTGGAGATTCAGAGGTAGCTGCCGTGTTTCGCAGACCTTGTCTCTCCTTTCCTATCTCCTTGTTTACTGTATTTGGTCTCTGACTATTATAAAACGTATTTTCCAGACTTGCATTCATATTTAGATGCTCATGTAGTCAGTGACACCTGGTTTTGGGAGTATTTATATTTGTACTTGTGAGATTTCTTCCGCTGAATTTAATCATTATATTTTCAAATTTAAAAGATATGTGATTTATTGATATTGTCGGCTTACCTAGTATTGAGATAGGCGTTATCACGACGGGTGATATTTTGGGTCGTGACAACCAGCTTGCTAGAAATAGTTATCTATTATTACAAGTAACTTTACCTATATAAAGTGATCGACGAAGGAATTCCTTATTTCATATAATCATTTGTTTCATGGTAAAAGACACAAGATGATCTACCTTATGCATGGTTCGGCAAAGATGCTTTAATACCAATCAGAAGTCTAAGTTAGTTTTAAAGTCCTAATACTGAGTATTGTAGTCCTAATATTTGTAACCGAGATGGTAAACTTTTGTAAAACTCAAAGTTTAAGTGATGTTAAAGTTTCAACATATTAAATTATAATAATCATTAAATTGAGCATAATATTGATGTTAAGTTTGAAAAAAACAACTGGCGAAGCTATAAAATTTAGTTATAATACACACATTGAATTTGGGGAGCGCTGTCCGAAAAAAGATCTTTGTTATTAGAGATGTAATATTGCAACCAATATTTGCAGTTACAATTAGTCTTACATCCCTGTAACAACCCGGCTGGTCAGTTTGAGTATTACGGTCCAGTTCTCCCATTTACTGTTCAATTTATGCCTTGTAATTAATTCATGACTTATCGGGTTAGTTGGTTCGGGTCCGGCAGGATTTCAGAATGAAATAAGACACTTAGTCTTATAATTCAAAACATAAGTTGAAAAAGTTGACCGGATATTGACTTATGTGTAAACAACCTCAGAATTTAATTTTGTTGATTCCAATTGCTCCGTATGGTGATTTTGGACTTAGGAGCGTGTCCGGAAAATTATTTGGAGTTCCATAGTGGAATTAGGTTTGAAATGCCGAAAGTTGAATTTTGAAAAAGTTTGACCGGGGGTTGACTTTTTGATATCGAGGTTGAAATTCGATTCTGGAAATTAGAATAGCTTCATTATATCATTTATGACTTGTGTGCAAAATTTGAGGTCAATCGGACTAGATTCGATAGGTTTCAGCATCGAATGTAAAAGTTGAAAATTTCATAAGACTAAAGATTCAAGTGTGTTCCCAAAAGACCTAACTTCAAATGAGCATAACTCTCATGATACGAAGTGTAATATGACCTAGTTTTCAACGTTTCAAACCGTTCTTTATTTGGACATTCATACAAGAAGTTATGACCAAATTACCAAAGGCTGAAAAAAATGCGATTCTGCGGTCAGATGTGCGACCGCAGAATTATTATGCGATCGCATAATGACACATTGTGCGACCACAAAATGGTCGCCGATATGCCTAGCGCACCCTAGTTTTCGGCAGCGATTTTGCGGTCCATTGTGCGACCCGCATACCCATTATGCGGTCCATTGTGCGACCGCATACCTGTTTTCGGAGGGATAATTTTTTTATTTTTTATAACACGACCCTATTTTGATAAATAGGTTTTGGAACATATTTTGGGGCAATTATCTGATAATTTTATTGAGAAGTGAGAATGTTCTAGAGAGAGGAAGTAGGTAAAGTATCATGTTCATCAAATTCTTATCCAAGCCTTGAAATCCAGCAAGAAATCCTCAAGTTCTTCATCAAAGAGGTAAGGTTCTAACCCATAATCTTCAATTTCGAGTTTGGGTAATGATGGATGATTAAAAGTATGATTCATGGGTGTAAAAGTATTATTTATACATATCAATAAGGTTTATGGAAAGAGTGTTGAGTTCAAATGAATAAAGATTGGGTTGAAAATGGTAAAAATCTTCGATGACTTTAATTGAAGATTTGAGGATGTCGGAATTTAGTGAAATTTGTATGGTTAGACTCGTGGTTGAATGAGCTTCCAGATTTGTAATATTTTTTGGGTTCCGAGACGTGGGCCCCACGAGCAATATTTGAGCTAATTTTCGGATTTTATGAGAAATTAGTATTTTCTTATGGAATTAACTCCAATAAATTTTATTGACTGAATCGAATTAATTGTGGATAGATTCGAGGCGTTTGGAGGCCAATTCACGAGGCAACGGCATAGAAGAGTAAAGAATTACACGGTTTGAGGTAAGTAACACTTCTAAACTTGGTTCTGAGGGTATGAATCTCCGAATTTGATATGATATAAATTGTTGAAGGTGACTCACACAATAGGTGACGAACATGTAGACGTGCACCACAGAAATTATGTCTTTTATAAATCCTGTGAAGTTGTAAAATTTAAGAATCATGTTATTATCTGAACATGTGGCACGTGTTAGAGGAATTGAGCTGAGGCTTGTGATAAATATCGTGTTTAGGCTACGTGCCGATATTTTAGGACCCATGGGGTCCTGTTGTCGTTGAATTAATTGTTCAAAAAATATATATATATTTCACACTTAGTAATAATTGTCCATTATGAGAATATTTATGGGATTGAGCTGCGCAACACAACAGGCTTTATTGGCTTTACTATTTTATAGATCGGGGCTGCCCGCCTGCAACAGGCCTTATAGGCTTTGTTATTATACGGATCGGGACTGCCCGCCTGCAGTAGGCCATATTGGCTTTGTATTATGCTTGGGCGGAAGGAGCCCCTCCGGAGTCTGTACACACCCCCAGTGAGCGTAGATGATCATCGATATTCGGGATGGACTTCCCAGGGCATTGACTTGCCTTACTTACTGCTTATATATATATTTGGGATGGATTTTTTCAGAGCATGGACTTGCCTTACTTATTTGTATTGTAATGAGTTATCTTGATATGGATCTTGTCAGTATCATTTATATATAGGGATAAATTATCCCAGGGCTCGGTTGGCCTTATACGGTACTGAGTGACTGACTGTCAGTCGATGTGTATTTATATACGGGTTGGAACACCCCTGGGTTGGATTGGCCATAAATGATACTGAGTGACCGGATAATACATGGCCAGTATTTAAATGAGGTCTTTCTACTGAGATGTCATATTCCTCATATCATGAAGTATTGATCTATTTCACTTGTACTGAGTTTAACTGTTGAACTTGAAAGCATGCCTACATTTCTGTACCATTACTTTTACTGGACTATATTGCGGAGCTCAACATTTCTTTCAGCCCAGAGGTTAGTCTTGTTACTTATTGAGTTAGTTGTACTCATACTACACTCTGCACCTCGTGTGCAGATCCAGGTGCTTTTGGACACGGAGATAGTTAGATTTCAAAGTACTATCAGTTGGAGACTATCAAGGTAGCCGTTTGGCGTCCTCTGACCTTGTCTCTCTTTCCTTTAGTTATGTAACGACCCGGAATTTCCCACCAACGGAAAAATGGCGCCTAACATTTCACTTGCTAGGCAAGCCCACGTTATAAAATCGTTAAGCTAATTCCTTATTTCCATTTAGTAAATAACAATAATTAATAAAGATAAAATATGATAAGTCCGAAATATAATAAAACTATATTAATTACTACCACCCGAATCTGGAGTCATAATTCATGAGCATTCTAGAATTTTTTACAAGTAATAGTCAGAAAGAAATACAACTGTATGAATGAAAGAAACAACATGACAAAGAAGATAGACGAGGACTTCAAGGTCGGTGAACGCCAACAGATCTACCTTGAGTCTCCGGACATCAGACCAATAGCAAAAATCTCGATCAACTTGAGCCGGTACCAAAATCTGCACAAAATGTGCAGAATGCAGTATCAGTACAACCAACCCCATGTACTGATAAGTGTCGAGCCTAACCTCGATGAAGTAGTGACGAGGCTAAGGCAAGGCACCTACAAATCAACCTGTATAATTTAACAGCGTATATACAAATAACATAATTGAAGAACCATACAGAAAATGTCAGGAGGGGAACATACTGAGGGGAATACAAGATAAAGAACTACAATAGAATGATCACCGGAGCAGTCAATATACCATGAATCAACAGGAATAGTGAATACAGTAAAAGAAAAATGCACGGCATCACCCTTCGTGCTTTTACTCTAAATCTCACCATAAAATTAATAGAAACAGCACGACATCACCCTTCGTGTATTAACTCTCATATCATGGCACGGCATCACCCTTCGTGCTTTTACACTTACAATATGGCACGGTATCACCCTTCGTGCATTAACACTCACAATATGGCACAGTATCACCCTTCGTGCATTAACACTTACAATATGGCACGGCATCACCCTTCGTGCATTAACACTCACAATATGGCACGACATCACCCTTCATGCATTAACACTCTCCCTTACCATAATGCAATTTGAGGTCGGATTCCATTTTATCTATTTGAAATTTGAGGATTTAGACCCCAATTTGAGATCGGATTCCAAAACTAATTACATATTCGGGCTCGAGGTTAATGGGTAAAAGGATTTTGGACCGAACCTCGGGTTTTGATCAAGCGGGCCCGGTGTCGATTTTTTGACTTTTTGGAGGAAAATTTAACTTACGCAGTATAATTGATTCCTTTAGCAATATTTGATATTATTGAGTCATTTTTGAATAGATAAGAGTGGTTTGGAGGTGAATTCCAAAGAAAGAGTTGTGATTAAGAATAAAGTGGCCTTCAGAGCGAGGTAAGTATTGTGTCTAACCCTGACTTGAGGAAATTAGGAAGCTTAGATTACTTGCTAAGTGAAATTCATGTGAGCAACATATATGTGAGGTGACGAGTACTTATGCGCCGTCAATTTACCTGTTTTTCCATGTTTCTCAGTTTTTCTTATATTGTCTCATTCCTATGCCTAATTGCTATGTATTATATTAGTGTTGTTCAATTTATCGTTCTTATCATGTTTACGAATTTTCTGGTGACAATCGAGTTTTTATTTCAAAGTTGAGATTGATGTTATGGAACTAAATGTAGAAGTAAGGTTTGTACTTGTTATTCTATCTCCCTATTGTTATTTATGCATTGCATTATAGTAAGGGAGAGTATTAATGCACGAAGGGTGATGCCGTGCCATACTGTGAGTGTTAATGCACGAAGGGTAATGCCGTGCCATATTGTTAGTGTTAATGCACGAAGGGTGATGTTGTGCCATATTGTGAGTGTTAATGCATGAAGGGTGATGCCGTGCCATGATATGAGAGTTAATGCACGAAGGGTGATGCCGTGCCGTTTCTATTAATTTTATGGTGAGATTGAGAGTAAAAGCACGAAGGGTGATGCCGTGCATTTTTCCTTACTATATTCACTATTCCTGTTGATTCATGGTATATCGACTGCTCCGGTGATCATTCTGCTGTAGTTTTTTATCTTGTATTTTCCTCAGTATGTTCTCCTCCCGACATTTCTTGTTTAGTTCTTCATTTCTGTTATGTGTATATACACTGTTAAATAGTACAGGTTGATTTGTAGGTGCCTTTCCTTAGCCTCGTCACCTTTCGTCGAGGTTAGACTCGACATTTACTAGTACATGGGGTCGGTTGTACTGATGCTGCACTCTGCACAGAAAGTGTAGATTTTGATACCGGCTCGGGATGATCGAATTTTTGCTATTGGTCCACTGTCCGGAGACTCCAGGTAGATCTGTCGACGTTCACAGACCTTGAAGTCCCTGTTTATCTTTTCTACTCTACTGTTTCTTTCATTCAGACAGTTGTATTTCTTCAGACTATTACTTATAGTAAATTCTAGAATGCTCGTGAATTGTGACTCCATATCCGGGTGGTAGTAATGAATACTGTTTTATGATATTCCGCAATTATTATATTTTATCTTAGTTAATTATTGTTAATTACTGAATGTATAAGGAATTAGTTTAATGATTCTCTAACGTTGGCTTGCCTAGCAACTGAATTGTTAGGCGCCATCACGGTCCCGTCGGTGAAAAATTTCGGTCGTGGCAGTAAAAATGAGATTTTTAAGGTTTAAGAGCGCAGATTCGAGTTCTAAAACATAAGATGACCTTTTGGGTCATCACAAGTTATTGTACTGTTCTATATTTTCAGACAGTGGTTTTATTAGTCAATCATTGTACTCATATTAGGTGCTCATGTACTTAGTTACACTGGGTTTTGGAAGTGTTATATTTGAATTTGTGAGATTTCTTCCGCTGAATTTAATTATTTGTTTTCAAATTTAAAAGATATGGTGGATTATTGAGATTTTCGGCTTGCCTAGTATTGTGATAGGCGCCATCACGACAAGCGAGATTTTGGGTCGTGACAATCCCCATCTTTCTATTTGTCGTTGCTCTTTTACACACATTTGTTCATACACCTTTGAACCCACAAATTTTGTTTTCGTCATTAGTCCACCTTCAAATTTCAGTAGATTATCTACTGATATATTCTGTTAATCTATATTTAATATCTTAATCTGAGATATACGATTTTAGTATATCTCCATTAGCATGGGGATGAACGTACGTAGTGGTGATGCATCGGGTTCATAAAGTCTGTAATAATACTAATTAAAAACTATATATACAGTAGTTTCTGGTGATTGTAAATAATGCCCTTCTAAATAGTTTATTCTGATCTCAAATCAGACACGCGAAAACACGCAAATTGCTTACCAGAGATTCAACATGTTGTCTTGAGGCTTAACTATGACCATCACCATAAAGGATAAGCAACAAATTAGCAAGAACATCCCTTCAAATAAAGTGCCCACTTTTCTACAAAATTACACAGGAAAAAAACCCTCAAAGTATGTCAAGGATGAGGATGATAAACGTACAGCCGCATCCAAAAACAAAACAAGAGCGGGCAAGACACAGAATTTATATACTAGTGGAGATTTTGATAGATATTTAAATTTTCATATCCGTAAGCTACAATAATCGAGTTCACTTACATGTCTATTTGATGTAGGAGATCCCTAAAGTTATTTGTATTCTAAGACAAAACTTTCTTGACTTCAATTACATGTCTAATTAAAGTAGAAAACTCCTGAAGTTATTTGCTTTCTAAGACAACTTTTTAGTCGACGTTTTTGTACATTAGCATAATCTTATGTGAAGAGATAATATATTTAATTTTTAAAATAAGTGTATATAAGTCTGTCAACATTGTTGGTTATAACTACTAGAAATTCGGCAAAAACCGACCAAGGTCGACCGACCAACTTTGGTCGGTAAAAAAACCGACCAAAGTTGGTCGGTTTTTCAAAATATTATTATTTTTTTTTTACGAAACCGACCAACTTTGATCGGTTTTCTTTAGCGCAAAAATGCGAAAAACTATTTTTGAGTCCCGCAAAATTTATGTTTCAAGAAACCGATCAACTTTGGTCGGTTTTTCAATTAATATAAATAAAAATTAATATTAAAAAAACCGACCAAAATTGGTCGGTTAATTCGGCGGGTCATTTAAAAAAACCGATCAACTTTGGTCGGTAATTTTACTTTTTAATAAAACCGACCAACTTTGGTCGGTTATTTTCGTGCGAAAATACAATTAAAGAGTATAAATCAAATAAAAGACAGTCTTAAAACAAAATGTACAAATGGTCTAGTGGTAGAATAGTATCCTGCCACAGTACAGACCCCGGTTCGATTCCCAGATGGTGAATTTTTTTTTTACATAATTAAAATACCGACCAACTTTGGTCGGAAAAAACCAACCAACTTTGGTCGGTTTTTTTTGCAATATTTTTTTTTTGAATTTAATTGACCGACCAAAGTTGGTCGATAATTTCCAACCAACTTTGGTCGGTATTCCTTTCCGACCACAAAAATACCGTCCACACGTAAATGGTCGCGTTTTGGTCGATATTTTGCCATTACCGACCAATGTTGGTCGGTTTTTTTGATCGGTTTTTACCGAATTTCTAGTAGTATAGATATATAGATAAAAAGAATTATTGTTAGTGGACTTCAAAATTCTAATTTTTAAGTAAAATTCAAAATGCATAATTTTATCCAACAAAGATTATCTCTTTGAAATAACACTTTAGCTTTCAAAACTTTAGTAGATAAAATTGAGAAGAATAAAAAGTAGAAGGATTAATATGAATAGAAATATTTTTCCTAAAAAATCCGGAAGATTTGGTGCAAGAGTTTTTGTTCTTAAAAAGAAACTTCTTATAGACGTGCCTTTCTAATCAAAACTAATCAAAGTTGGATTCGAGTTATACTTTATAATTGGTGATAAGTATATATTCGGTTAATCATATATCTTATCCTATATATTAATTCATCAAAAATTTAATATAATATTAGAAGTGATTACGATTCCATTCTTATATAACTTACATGTTTAAGGCTATTTTGGTCTTCCAACATTGTATTCATACTTTTATAATAACTAGTTTTAGGATTGTAACAACCCAGCCGGTCATTTTGAGTATTATAGCTATATTCTCTCATTTACTGCTCAAATTATGCTTTACAGTTGTTATATGACTTGGCGGGGTAATTGATTCGGGCTCGGTAAGGTTTTGAAATGAATTAAAACACTTAGTCTCCAAGATGAAAACTTAAGTTGAAAAGGTTGACCGGATGTTGACTTATGTGTAAACGACCCCGGAATAGAATTTTGATGATTCCAATAACTCGGTATGGTGATTTTGGACTTAGGAGCGTGTCCGAAAAATTATATGGAAGTCCGTAGTTAAATTAGGTTTGAAATGACTAAAATAGAAATTTAGTTTGGAAGTCCGTAGTTAAATTAGGTTTGGGCACCAATTTTTGCGGCCAAAATGCGGACCGCATATCAATTCTGCGATCGCATATGCGACCGCAGAGTGTGTTTCGGAGCTTCATTTTTTTGGTTTTATAAACCCGACCCCATTCTTATAAAACACTATTGGGGGTCATTTTGAAGGGTTTCATCTGATATTTTAGATAGTGGTGAGAGCATCTTAAAAAGAGAAAGTGAAGACTTAGTCAATTGTTCATCAATTCTTGTTCAAGACTTGAAGATTTCGCAAAGGATCTTGCTAGGGCTTCAAAGAGGTAAGAATTTCTTCCCCCAATTCTTCAATTTTGATTTTTGGGGGTTAAAGATGGGAGATTAATAGTATGATTCTTGGGTGTAAGAATATCATGTATACATACACATACCAATAAGGTTGTGAAAAGATTGTTGAGTTCAAATGGGTAAAGATTGGATTGAAAATAGTAGAAATCTTCATAGACTTTAATTGAAGATTTGAGGGTCGAGTTGATGTCGAAACTTGGTAAAATTTGTATGGTTGGACTCGTGGTTGGATGGGCGTTCATATTTTGTAACTTTTGTTGGGTTCCGAGACATGGGCTCCCCGAGCGATTTTTGAGTGCAATTTCGGATTTTGTTAGAAAATTTATATTTTCATATGGAATTAATTTTCTATAATTTGTATTGATTGAATCGAATTAATTATGGCTAGATAAAAGGCTTTTGGAGACCAATTCGTGAGGCAAGGGCATAGCGGAGTAAGAAATTACACGGTTTGAGGTAAGTAACACTTCTAAACTTGGTTTTGAGGGTATGGATCCCTGAATTATGTGTTGTGTGAATTGTTCGGAGGTGACACAAATGCTAGGTGACGGGCGTTTGGACGTACACCGTAGAAATTGTGACATAATTAGTTCTGTGAAATTGTGTAGTCAAATAATCTTGGCATTATCCATGTAGTTTTATTAAAGAAATTGAGCTGAGAATCATGTTAAAAATCATGTTGTGGCTATATGCCAGTATTATTGAGACCCACATAGGTCATATTGCTGTTGAATGATTTGTTTAAATTGAAATTGCATACTTAGTCATATTCCTTCATTGCATATCATATCTCAGTCTCTGTTATTATTTATTGATACACCATATCATCATTTTGGGCTAGTTTCATGACGTTGTGAGCCCAAGAGACTGGAGAGAGTGATGACTGAGTGAGGCCGAGGGCTTGATTGTGAGGTTATTATTATGGGATCAGGTTGTACGCTGGAACAAGTTTTTTTTACTTATGCCTGGATCTGGCTATTATAGCGCTTGGGCTGAAGGAGCCCCTCCGGACTGCATGCCACAGTAGGCCATATCGGCTTTATATAGCGCTTGGGCTGAAGGAGCCCCTCCAGAGTCTGCACACACCCCTAGTGAGCGTGGTTGATTTATAACGCTTGGACTGAAGGAGCCCCTCCGGAGTCTGCACACACCCCCAGTGATCTCTGTTGATTTATATTGAGGGATAGATCTTCCTTGGGCATGGATCTTGCCCGAAGCATTTATATTGAGGGATGGATCTTCCCTAGGCATGGATCTTGCCCAAAGCATTTATATTGAGGGATGGATTTTTTCTGGACATGGATCTTGTCCGAATTATTGATATTTGGGGATGGATCTTCCCCTGGGCTGGATTGTCCTTAAACAGTACTGAGTGACTGAATGTCAGTTGATGGATATACATATATATTTTTGGGATGGATCTTCCCTGGGCTGGATTGGCCATATATAGTAATGAGTGATTGAGTATTTTAGATTGTGAGTACACAGAGTTTTCGTTAAGGTGCATCACATACAGTATGTACATTGGCATGTAGATAGAGAGATGTCATATTCCTCGTATTGTTCAGAATTGATCTGTTTTATTTGTACTGAAAGCATGCCTACATTTCTGTATTGTTATCATTTATTCTTGATTGTATATACGGAGCTCGTCACTACTTTCAGCCCAGAGGTTAGTTTTGTTACTTATTGAGTTGGTTGTACTCATACTACATACTGCACCTCGTGTGCAGATCCAGGTACCTCCGGATACGGCAGTTCCTAGTTTTTCGGAGATTTATCTGTGGAGACTATTGAGGCAGCTGTTGGGCGTCCGCAGACCTTGCCTCTCTCTTCTCTTAAGTTGTTGTACTATTCTACGTTTTCAGACAATGTTTTTATCAGTCATACTTGTTATCATTTAGATGCTCATGTACTTAGTAACACCGGATTTTGGAAATATTTTTTTATGTCAGAAATTGTGAGGTTTTAAATGAAATTCAATATTATGTTTTCAAACTTAATGAAAATTGCAATTTATTGAGGTTGTCAGCTTGTCTAGTATTGAGATATGCACCATCACGACAGGTTAGGATTTTGGGCCGTGATAGCCTTATAGACTTATTTATTATACTGATCGGGACTGCCCGCATGCAGTAGGCCATATCGGCTTTATATTACGCTTGGGCTGAAAGAGCCCCTCCGGAGTCTGTACACACCCCCAGTGAGCGTAGATGATTTTATATATATATATATATATATATATATATATATATATATATATATATATATATATATATATATATATATATATATATCGGGATGGACTTCCCAGGGCATGGACTTGCTTTATTTATTTATATTGTGATGAATTTTTCTTGGACATGGATCTTGTCTGTATCATTTATATGTGGGGTAAATTACCCCAGTGCTGGATTGGCCTTATACGGTACTGAGTGTCTTACTGTCATTTGATGCGTGTATATATACGGGATAGAATATCCCTGGGCTGAATTGGCCACAAATAGTACTGAGTGACCAAAGGATTTGTGACCAGTATTTACTTGAAGTCTTTCTACTGAGAAGTCATATTCCCATATCATGCAGTATTGATCTATTTGAGTCTAACTGTTTAACTTGAAAGCATGCCTACATTTTTGTGCCACTATTTATACTAGATTGTACCTGCGGAGCCCGTCACTACTTTTAGCCCAAAGGTTAGTCTTGTTACTTATTGAGTTGGTTGTACTCATACTACACTTTGCACCTCGTGTGCGGATCCAGGTGCTTCCGGACACGACGACTGTTAAACCTCAGTGTGTCACCAGTTGGAGACTATCAAGGTAGTTGCTTGGCATCCGTTGACCTTTTCTCTCTTTCCTTCAGTTATTGTATTATTCTATACTTTCAGACAGTGGTTTTTTTTTTTATCAGTCAGACATTGTATTCATATTAGATACTCATGTACTCAGTGACACCAGGTTTTGGGAGTGTTATATTTGTATTTGTGAGATTTCTTCTGCTGAATTTAATTATTATTATTTCAAATTTAAAAGATATGGTGGTTTATTGAGATTGTCGGCTTGCCTAGTATTGAGATAGGCGCCATTACGACAGGTGAGATTTTGGGTCGTGATAAGTTGGTATCAGAGCTCTAGGTTATATAGGTCTCACGAGTCATGAGCAGGTTTAGTAGAGTCTTGCGGATCGGTACAGAGACGTCTGTACCTATCTTCGAAAGGCTGCAGAACACTTAGTAAAATTCTACTTTCTTGTATTCTATCGTGCAATATTGATTCAGCTTGAAACATAACTTTTTGAATTCTTTTCATGCATTTGTGTGTGCATGTTAGCGCTCGGTATCGGTTGTGCATTATCGGCTTGTGATTCCATGAACGAGATTCGTGATATGTATTCTGTGTTTTGGTGATGTGCCAGTCTGGAGGACTCGAGGCCAGTGTTAGACCGCAACTTAAGCTCGGTAGTTTTAGATATGAGAACTTATGTGTTTGGACTTATGCGTCGGTAGTATCCCTATGAGTGGAATTTGTGGCTCTATGGGCGGTTGAATGACTATATGATGAGAATGATGTGAATGCGGAATGTGTTCAGGTGGGTTGAATGAGACAAATAAAGTTTACTTGTCACTTAAGAGTCTGCTATTTGGTACTTGATTCCTGTTTTGATGTGACGTATAGTCTTGAGTTGTGAGTGTATTGAGGGATCTGTCATGCTGTTTAATTGTGGAGCGAAGTAGATTTTCATGTCGTGTTGATGAGTTCAAACTCATAAAGATTGCATAGTAATTATGACTGCGAAAAGGTATTACAAGATACCAATTTGAGGCTAAGCAGGTGGGTTATCCCCTGCGGAGTAATCTACGTACGTGTGTTCCTTATAATGTTGAGTGGAGAGTTTCTTTTCTGCCAGTGGGGCGTAGGTGTTGAGACTTGAATTTGAATCTAGTTGAGAAAGTTGACTTGAGTGTCAAGAGAATGAATGCGAGTTTAGCGGATGATTGAGGTATTTTTATGGTTGGTGTTGCATGAGCTTGAGAAGAATTTTCGTTGAACTGGCTACGGTATTATGGCAGTAATAGAGTATGGGTATTGTGAGTTATCGAGTGTTTTAATTTATGGCTTTGAGCCAAGTGGGGGAGCCTGCTATTGACGATTTGATTTCATGATTATGTGTTGTACTGGTTTTGGTTTGAGGTATGTATGTGATTCGGTTATGACTTGCATAGATTGATATCGAGGATGACTCGAGTAAGGAAATTCCTGAATACAAATTATATTACACTTTATGAGTATAAAGAAATTATGGGATGAGTGAGTTGTTATTGTGAAAGATGTAGTACGAACGGAGTATGAATTTGATCGGTGGTGTTAAGGCAGGGTTACCCCTTCGAGTGTTTCAGTGCTAATAAGACACATGTGTTTTAGCCCGTTTGGGCGGTGCAATTTAGATTTGAGCAAAGTGGGTGACTCCCGAGAAGGTTCTAATGGGCTCGAGATTTCTATATAGCAATCGAGAATTTTTTCGGATTTGTACATGGATAGAATCTGATATTACATTTAATGGTGCCGTGATTTGCGCTAAATTTGTATGATTATGGATTCTATATTTTAGTATAAGAAAGGAAAGAAGAATAATTTTAAATTCACATAAGGTATTTTCAGAGTGAGTGTTACAGTTGTGGTATTTATGGAGGTACTTAAGAAGAATACAATGGCTTATGGGCCTTATGGCAGTGTGGTTTTATGTTAGGATGTCTTGTAGTGAGATTTGGGTAATTATGGTGTGGAGACTTTATAGATGTTTTTGGTGGCAATACTCTTGGGTTTTGGTGACCTGTGTGGCTTGGACGAGTTAGAGGAAATTAGTTCTGATAGCTTGATTAGGTGAAAATGGATTTCAAAGTGTTTTTGATGGTTTCTACCATGGTTTGAACTAGATATTTTCTACCAGTGTGGGGAACGTGTTGTGTATTGTGATTTCCTCCTGGAAGGAAGCAAGAGAAATATTTCTAACTAACCGGGTATGTAAATTGCTGGTGACTCAAAGTTAATGAGATTCTTGTACTTGTCACATGATGGCATGATAGATGTGGTGTGCTGTGCGGGACTAAGATTTACATATACAAGGTGGAAGTTAATTCTTGAAGGGAAGATCACGAATTCTGGATAGAATAGTTAGTTTTATATATTTAGATGAATATTATAACTGCTCGGTAATCCTTGAGAAGGGTGCACATTTCAAAAAGCGCATTGTGTTTTGACTTTCGGATGTCATTGGTATTGCGATATTCACCTAGTTGATATATTGCTAATATTCAATTATTGATATGTGGAATGGAAGAATTATGAAAATATTCCTAGTGGGATGATCGTGCATGAAGGATGTGATAGTCATTTTAGTGTTGGAGTTGTGATCAGTTACGATGGTTCATGTGTTACTACGAATTTGGGGAACTGGGAGTTCTCAGAAGCATATTGTTTCAGGGTTGCGGCCTGTTTGAGGTAAGTATTTTATTTGAACTCAGTGGAGGCACTAGTTGCGTTAATTATTTGTGATGACTACGCGTTACGAGTGCGTATATATATGTGTGAGTTTTGAGCCCATGTGCGGGCATCGGGGCAAGTATTCAGATTCGGGAAAATGTTTAGGCTATGATATGCCAAGAGTTGATGATTAAGCGTAAAGTTATGATGTTTCTCTTATTCGTACCTTTGTTGAGAACTGTCTCGGTTATACTTGAGGTTACAAAGAGACTAATTCCCTGAATAAACTGGTAGTTACTATTTCTGCATTAACTGCCGATTTGAGTTGTGATAGTGCACTTTGCACATGACTACTCTATGGCGTGTTATTTATACCAGTCCAGGAGCATGTGAATTCTACTTCATTTATCATATTTTTACGACCCAAATTAACCCTCTGTAAGGTGTCGTGATGGCACCTAGTCTTTACGACTAGGTAAGCCTAATATTACGAAAAGTATAAAGAAAACACAACATTTTAAAGATAAACAACATATTATGAATAGCCAAGAGTAGTACCACTCGACATATACAAAATAATTTCCCAAGACCCAGAATATTACTAAGTCACAAGCTGCTATAATCTATGTAGCTCTATATACAAGTCTGAAGATAATAAAGAAAGTCTCTAGGCGAGGGAGTAGAAGGGGACTCCGAAGATCTGCGGACGCAAGCAGTAGTACCTTAAAGTCTCCTAAAATCAGCAGCACGCACTAACCCCGAGGCTGATAGCTCGCATCTGGATCTGCACACAAAAATATGTACATGGAAGGGCATGAGTACACCACAATGGTACCCAGTAAGTGCCAGGGCTAACCTCGGTCGAGTAGTGACGAGGTCAGGTCAAGGCCCTACCGGAGTAAATATAATAAATTAAATAGTAAAAGGTATAAGTATAATTTATGGTAACACAGTTAAAGAGATTCTAAAAAATTTAACAGTTAAGGGAACCCTCGGCTCAAAACAATGTAAACATAGTGGGAAATCTCTCGGGATACCGTCCAGTAGTTCCGAATGAATATGCAGTATAGGGGGATCTCCCGAAATACGTCCGTAGTCTCAAAGTAAATATGCAGTTCTGGGGGATCTCCCGAAATACGTCAGTAGTCCTAAAGTAAATATGCAAGACAGGGGGATCTCTCGGAATACGTCCGTAGTCCCAAAGTAAATATGCAAGACAGGGGGATCTCCCGGAATACGTCTGTAGTCCCAATTTAAATATGCAACGCAAGATGAAATGGAAGGTATGGCATCAAGTTATACAGTTTATACTTAACACAGATAAGGAAAATAGGGATTTAACTAAGCATGACTCACAAAATGTCAAATAGGTAGTTAAAACACGTAAGCATGCTTTTCTAGTCTAAACTAAACAATTAAACATATTAGTGCAATTTAATAAGAGAAATAATTTATGATTTAAAAAGGATAAATGGGATTTTTGCAATAAAAGCCCATGTACGTACTCGTCACCTCACGTACACGGCGCCCACACACCAAATAATATCGAATTATCCTAAGGGGAAAGTCCCCAACACAAGGCTAGGCAAGCCACTTACCTCGAACCGCTCTAATCAACTCAATATCACGTTCTTGCCACGAGTATCTGACTCTAAATGGACCGAGTCTATTCAAAGTAATTGAATAATGTAAATATAACTACAAGTAACTAATTTAACTAATTAATTCGAAGCTAAAGCGTAAAATTAGGAAAAACGCCCAAAAAGTCTCCCCGGGCCCACGTCTCGGAATTGGGTAAAAATTACAAATTTTAAACACCCATTAACTCACGAGTCTAACCATATAAAATTTACTAAAATCCAACACCAAATGATCCTCCAAATCCACAAATGAATCTTCCAAATCCCTAGCCTCCAACGTCCAATTTTCCACCTTAAATACACGCTAGCTAGGTCGAAAATACATGGCAAGGCATGATTATTGATAAAAAATAAGCAAAAGGGACTTACCGTAAGAAATTCCTCGAAAATGCTCTCAAACATTGCCCTAAACCGAGCTTGCAAAGTCAAAAATAACAAAAAATCGCGAAATCCTTCGGTTTTAACCACTGCCCAGGTATTTCCGCACCTGCGGAACCTAGGCTCGCACCTGCGGAACCTAGGCTCGCACCTGCGGGTGCGCTTGTGTGGAAAAAAGTGCGCATCTTCGCAACTCACTTTCCCCCTCTGCCTTCGCACCTGCGATGAGAGGGCCGCACCTGCGCGTGCGTGCCTGCGGAAATGCCTTCCGCTTCTGCGTAACTTGCGCACTTGCGAACAGTCTTGCGCATTTGCGGGCATCGCAGATGCGGCCTTTTCCCACGCACCTACGACCCTTGACCAATCCACCCAACTCCATTTCTGCGCCAATTTTCTCGCACCTGCGGGCAGCCTTGCGCAGGTGCGATTACAACAGAACTAGCAAAAGCACCTGATTTATCTTAAGTCCAAATTCATTCCGTTAAGAATCCGAAACACACTCGAGGCCCCAGGGACCTCAACCAAACATACCAACCAATCCTAAAACTTCATACGAACTTAGTCGAGCTTTCAAACCACGTCAAACAACACCAAAATCATGAATTAAGCACGGATTCAAGCCTAAGAATTTAAAATTTTCCAAACTCTACAAACGACGCTGAACCACATCAAATCTAGTCCGAATGACCTCAAATTTTATACACAGGTCACAAATGACATTATGAACCTAGAACCACTTTCGGAATTCCATTCCGATCTCGATATAAAAATTTATATTATCGGCAGAAATCCCCTAAAAAATTAACTTTCGCCAATTCAAGCCTAAATCTACTACAGGCCTCCAAAACATATTCCGGACGCGCTCCTAACCCCAAATCACTCAACGGAGCTAACAGAGTCTACAAAATTCCATTCCGGATCCGTCTTCTCACAGTTTCGACTACGGCCTAAATTCTAAGGCTTAAACTCTCAATTAGAGACTAAGTATCCCAAAACACTCCGAAACTCAAAACCAATCACTCCAGCAAGTCCCAAAAGTAGAAACAAATATGGGGAACGCAGATATTAGGGAATCGGGGCTCAAATTCTCAAAACAATCGGCCGGGTCGTTACATCCTTCCCCTCTTAAAACAATCATTCATCCTCGAATGAGTATAAAGACATACCTGAAACTGTGAAAAGATGAGGGTACTGGCTGCGCATATCCTGCTCGGTCCCCAAAGTCGCCTCCTCGACCGGATGACCCCTCCACTAAACCTTTACTAAATCAATATTCTTTGACCAGAGCTTTCTGACTTGTCTGTCCAATATGGCTACTGGCTCCTCAACATAAGATAAATCCTTGTCCAACTGGACTGAGCTGAAATCTAATACATGAGCCGGATCACCATGATACTTCCGGAGCATAGAAATGTGGAATACCGGATGACCTCCTGCTAGGCTGGGAGGCAAGGCAAGCTCATAAGCAACCTGCCCAACGTGCCGCAATATCTCAAAAGGACCAATGAACCTCGGGCTCAGCTTGCCCTTCTTCCCGAACCTCATGATGCCCTTCATAGGCGATACCCGAAGCAAGACCCGCTCACCAACCATAAATGCCAAATCACGAACCTTATGGTCCGCATAACTCTTCTGCCTGGACAGGGTTGTGCGAAGTCTCTCCTGAATCACCTTCACCTTATCCAGGGCATCCTGAACCAAATCTATACCCAACAATTGGGCCTCGCCCGGCTCAAACCATCCCATTGGGGACCGACACCTCCTACCATATAATGCCTCATACGGTGCTATCTGAATACTGGACTGGTAACTATTGTTGTAGGCAAACTCTGCAAGTGGCAAGTATTGGTCCCATGACCCTCCGAACTCCATCACACAGGTACGGAGTATATCCTCAAGAATCTGAATCGTGTGCTCGGACTGCCCGTCCGTCTGAGGGTGAAAGGTTGTGCTCAACTCCACCCTAGTACCCAACTCCTACTGTACGGCTCTCCAAAACTGTGATGTGAACTGTGTACCTCTGTCTGAAATGATGGATACTGGAATACCATAAAGGTGGATAATCTCTCTGATATAAATCTCAGCCAAACTCTCAGAAGAATAAATGGTCAACACTAGAATAAAATGAGCTAACTTGGTCAGCCGATCCACGATCACCCAAATAGCATCGAACCTTCTCAAATTCCGTGGAAGTCCAACTACAAAGTCCATGGTGATCCGCTTCTACTTCCACTCTAGGATCTCTAACCTCTGAAGTAATCCAACTGGTCTCTGATGCTCAAATTTAACTTGCTGACAGTTGAGACACTTGGCCACAAACCCAACTATATCCTTTTTCATTATTCTCCACCAATAGTGTTGTCTCAAATCCTGGTACATCTTTGCGGTACCGGGATGAATGGAGTACCGCGAGCTGTGGGCCTCCTCGAGAATCAACTCCTGAAGCCCATCTATATTGGGCACACAGATCTGGCCATGCATCCTCATCACACCGTCATCACCAATAGTCACATCTCTGGCATCACCTTGCCGAACCCTGTCCTGAAGAACTAGAAGATGAAGATCATCATACTGGCGCTCCCTGATATGGTCATAAATAGAAGACCGAGCAACCAAATAAGCTAATACACGGCTAGGCTCTGAAATATCCAATCTCATGAACTGGATGGCTAAGGCCTGAACATCCAAGGCTAAGGGCCTCTCGATTGCCGGAAGATATGCCAAACTCCCTAAACTCTCTGCTCGGCGACTCAAGGCGTCGGCCACTACATTGGCCTTCCCCGAGTGGTACAATATAGTGATATCATAGTCTTTAAGTAGCTCCAACCACCTCCGTTGACGCAAATTAAGGCCCTTCTGCCTGAACAAGCGTTGCAAACTCTGGTGATCAGTGTAAATCTCACAAGGAACTTTATACAAATAATGCCTCCAAATCTTCAATTCATAAACAATAGCTGCTAGCTCAAGGTCATGGACGGGATAGCTCTTTTCATGCACCTTCAGCTTTCTGGACGCGTAGGAAATCACCCTACAATCCTGAATCAATACCGCTCCAAGGCCAATCCTTGAGGCATCACAATAGATAGTGTAGGACCCTAAACCTGTAGGCAATACTAATACTGGGGCTCTAGTCAAAGGTGTCTTGAGCTTCTGAAAGCTCTCCTCACACTCCTCGGTCCACCTGAACGGAGCACCCTTCTAGGTCAAACTGGTCATATGTGCCGCAATAGATGAAAATCCCCCCATAAAGCAACGATAATACCCCGCCAAACCAAGGAATCTGCGGATCTCTGTAGCTGATGACGGTCTAGGCCAACTCTGCACTGCCTCCACCTTCTTCGGATCTACCTTAATCCCATCATAAGACACTATGTGGCCCAAGAATGCCACTGAATCAAGCCAGAATTCACACTTAGAAAATTTTGCTTACAATTTCTTTTCCCTCAGAGTCTGAAGCACGGTCCTCTGGTGCTGCTCATGATCTTCCCAAGACCGGGAATATACCAGGATGTCAATAATAAAAACAATGACGAAGGAATCAAGATAAGGCCGGAACACATTGTGCATCAAATGAATAAAGGTTGCTGGGGCATTGGTCAGCCCAAATGACATGACAAGAAACTCATAGTGACTATATCTGGTCCTGAAAGCAGTCTTCGGGATATCCGACTCCCGAATCTTCAACTGATGATAACCTGAACATAAGTAAATCTTGGAAAACACTCTGGCACCTTGTAACTGATCAAATAAGTCATCAATACGAGGCAATGGATACATGTTCTTCACTGTAACCTTGTTCAACTGCCGATAATCAATACACATACGCATAGAACCATCCTTCTTCTTTACAAATAAGACCGGAGCACCCCAAGGTGATACACTGGGCCTGATGAAACCCTTATCAAGCAACTCCTGCAACTGCTCTTTCAACTCCTTCAACTCAGGAGGAGCCATACGGTAGGGAGGAATAGAAATGGGTTGAGTGCCCGGCAACAAATCAATGCCAAAATCAATATCTCTGGCAGGCGGCATGCTTGGAAGATCAGCTGACTCGACTGTAGGGGTATCAATACTGACATCTCTCACATAGGCTAAATACGCATCACACCCCTTCTCAACCATTCGCTGAGCCTTAATAAATAAAATAACCATGCGGGGAGTATACTCTAAGGTACCTTTCCACTCTAATCTCAGCAAGCCTGGCATAGCCAGCATCACGGTCTTAGCGTGACATTCAAGAATAGCATAATGAGGCGACAAACCAGTCCATGCCCAAGATAACATCAAAATTTATGATACTGAGTAATAACAAATCGGCTCTAGTCTCAAAACCACTAAGAGCAATCAAACACGACCGATATACGCGGTCCACAACGAGAGAATCTCCCACGGGAGTAGATACATAAACAGGGGAACTCAAAGAATCCCTAGATATCCCCAAATGTGGAGCAAAATAAGAAGACACATATGAATACGTAGAGCCTGGGTCAAATAATATTGATGCATCCCTATGACAGACAGGGACGATACCTGTGATGACTCAATTTGAAGCAACGGCCTCTGAACGGGCTGGAAGGCATAGTACCTGGCCTGGCCTCCCCCTCTAGGGTGACCTCAACCTCCCTGACCTCCACCTCGAGCTGGCTGAGGAGGTGGGGTGGCAGCTGGTGCTGGAAGAATGGCCAGATGACCCGATAGAGCACGTGGAGGCTGATAAGTCTGTGAAGGTGCACCCTTCCTGGCTCTGGGGCAATCTCTAACCAGGCGACGAGTTTCACCACACTCAAAGCAACCTCTTGGAAGACGCGACTGCTGAGACTGACTCGGACCTGGCCTGCTGGACTGGCTAGAAATAGCACCTTGAGTAGGAGGCATGCTGGATACTGGCGGTGCATATTAGGGCTCCTGAGGTCTAGGAGGAGCTGGAACACCGCTGGCTACTGGAAGAGCTGAATGAACAGGGCGACTCACAAAACCCTTACCATAGCGTGCTGCTGGTGCACGAGCTCCTGAATAATGACCAGTCTCTCGAGACCTCTTGGCCTCTCTCTCCTCTATGTCCCGGGCAAACATGCCCTCCAATCTCCTGGCAATGCTCACTGCCTGCTAATAAGTGATGTCCATCTCCAACTCCTTGGCCATGCTGGTCCGAATACTGGGGTGGAGTCCCTCAATGATGCGACGAACCCTCTCTCTGACTGTAGCAACCAGAACCAGTGCATGGCGAGCTAACTTACTGAAACGGACTGCATACTCCGACACAGTCATAGCACCCTGACACAGCTACTCAAACTATGCATGCCAAGCATCCCTGAGGCTCTAAGGAACATACTCACGCAAGAAAATCTCTAAAAATTGAGTCCAAGTGAGTGAGGCTGCCTCGTCCGGACTACTCAGCTCATAGGCACGCCACCACTGATATGTTGCTCCCCTCAACTGGAAAGCGGTGAAAGAAACCCCACTCGTCTCCACAATGCCCACAGTGCGGAGAATGCGATGACACTCCTCAAGAAAACCCAAGGCATCATCTGAAGCTAGTCCGTTGAAAGTAGGTGGGTGATACTTCTTGTACCTCTCAAGTCTGAGCTGCTCTGCCTCAGAAGAAGCTACCCTGGTCTCATGCTAAATCGGAGCCACTGGGGGCATAGGAATATACTCTGGGTCCTGATCAACCTGGACCCTCTGCTCAGGAGTGCGGGCTGTGGGAGTCTGTGCCCCTCCGCCGGCCTGAGTTGTAGCTGGAGCTATCTGAAATAGTCCAGCCTGAGCCAGAGTGCTGAACATGCTCATGAACTGAGCTAAATTCTCCTGGAGGGATGGGGTAGCAATAGGGATCTCCGGTGCTGGCCCTCCAGCTGGAGCTACTGGGGGCTCCTCTGACGCAGCTCTCGCAGGTGCTCGGGCTACACCGTGTGGTCTCCCTCGACCCCAACCGCGGCCTATGGAGGCTCTGGCAAGGGGCTTGGGTGTTTGATCGTCGGTCCTCCCAGTACGGTTCCTCACCATATGTGAGAAAGAATAGAATAGAATCTTAGATATTTTTTTTGTTTTTTTTGGTGCCAATAACTCGCACGACAAGGAAATAAAAGAAATATGATTGTTCCTAACAGTTACATAGCCTCCCGAAGATCCGCGAGACTCAAATAAATTGTCTTTTGACTTGCGACTCCTATGAACCTAGTGCCTCGTGATGGAACCTAGTCTTTACGACTAGGTAAGCCTAATATTACGAAAAGTATAAACAAAACACAACATTTTAAAGATAAATAGCATATTATGAATAGCCAAGAGTAGTACCACTAGGCATATACAAAATAATTTCCCAAGACCTGGAATATCACTAAGTCACAAGCTGCTATAATCTATGTAGCTCTATACAAAAGTCTTAAGATAATAAAAAAGGTCTCTAAGCGAGGGAGTAGAAGAGGACTCTGAAGATCTGAGGACGCAAGCAGTAGTACCTTGAAGTCCCCTAAAATCAGCAGCACACACTAACCCCGAGGTTGATAGCTCGCACCTATATCTGCACACAAAAACATGTACAGGGAAGGGCATGAGTACACTACAATGGTACCCAGTAAGTGCCAAGCCTAACCTCGGTCGAGTAGTGACGAGGTCAGGTCAAGGCCCTACCGGAGTAAATATAATAAATGAAGCAGTAAAAGATATAAGTAAAATTTATGATAACACAGTTAAAGAGATTCTCGAAAATTTAACAGTTAAGGGAGCCCTCGGCTCAGAACAATGTAAACACAGTGGGAAATCTCCCGGGATACCGTCCCGTAGTTCCGAATGAATATGCAGTACAGGGGGATCTCCAGGAATACGTCCGTAGTCCCAAAGTAAATATGTAGTGCTGGGGGATCTCCCGGAATACGTCCGTAGTCCCAAAGTGAATATACAAGATAGGGGGATCTCCCGGAATACGTCCGTAGTCCCAAAGTGAATATACAAGATAGGGGGATCTCCCAGAATACGTCCGTATTCCCAAAGTAAATATGCAAGACAGGGGGATCTACCGAAATATGTCTGTAGTCCCAATTTAAATATGCAACGCAAGATGAAATGGCAGGTATGACATCGAGTTATACAGTTTATACTGAACACAGATAAGGAAAATAGTGTTTTAACTAAGCATGGCGCACAGAATGTCAAATAGGCAGTTAAAACACGCAAGCATGCTTTTCTAGTCTAAACTAAATAATTAAATATATTAGTGCAATTTAATAAGAGAAACAATTTATGATTTGAAAAGGATAAACGAGATTTTTGCGATAACAGCCCGTGTAGGTACTCATCACTTCACGTACACGGTGCCCACACACCAAATAATATCGAAATATCCTAAGGGGAATGTTCTCGACACAAGGTTAGGCAAGCCACTTACCTCGAACCGCTCAAATCAACTCGATATCACGTTCTTGCCACGAGTATCCGACTCCAAATGGCCCGAATCTATTCAAAGTAATTGCATAATATAAATATAACTACAAGTAACTAATTTAACTAATTAATTCGAAGCTAAAGCGTGAAATTAGGAAAAATGCCCAAAAAGTCTCCCCGGGTCCACGTCTCCGAATCGGATAAAAATTATAAATTTTGAACACTCATTCACTCACAAGTCTAACCATATAAAATTTACTAAAATCCGATACCAAATGGTCCTCCAAATCCACAAATCAAACTTCTATATCCCTAGCCTCCAACTTCTAATTTTCCACCTTAAATACACACTAACTAGGTGGGAAAATATATGTCAAGGCAATATTATTGATAAAAAATAAGCACAAGGGACTTACCTCAAAAAATGCCTCGAAAATGCTCTCAAAATTCGCCCTAAACCGAGTTTGCAAAGACAAAAATGACAAAAATCGCGAAGCCCTTCGGTTTTAACCACTGCCCAGGTATTTCCGCACCTGCGGAGCCTGGGCTTGCACTTGCGGGTGCGCTTGTGCGGAAAAAAATGTGCATCTGCGCAATTCACTTGCCCCCTCTGCCTTCGCACCTGCAACGAAAGGGCCGCACCAACGCGTCTGCGAAAATGCCTTCCGCTTCTGTGTAACTTGCTCACTTTCTAACAATCTTGCGCATTTGCGAGCATCGCAGATTTGGCCTTTTTCCACGCACCTATGACCCCTGACCAATCCACCCAACTCCGTTTCTGCACCAATTTTCTCGCACCTGCGGGCAGCCTTGCGCAGGTGCGATTACAGCAGAACGAGCAAAAGCACCAGATTTTTTCTAAGTCCAAATTCATTCTGTTAAGCATCTGAAACACACCCGAGGCCCCCGGGACCTCAACCAAACATACCAACCAATCCTAAAATATCATAAAAACTTAGTAGAGCCTTCAAACCACATCAAACAACACCATAATCATGAATTAAGCACGGATTCAAGCCTAAGAATTTAAAATTTTCCAAAGTCTACAAATGACGCCGAACCACATCAAATCTAGTCCGAATGACCTCAAATTTTATACACAGGTCAAAAATGACATTATGAACCTACATCCACTTTCGGAATTCCATTCCGAGCTCGATATCAAAATTTCCATTATCAGCCGAAATCACCGAAAAAAATAACTTTCACCAATTCAAGCCTAAATATACTAAAGGCCTCCAAAACATATTCCAGATACGCTCCTAACCCAAAAACACTCAACGGAGCTAACAGAGTCGATAGAATTCCATTCCGGGTCCGTCTTCTTACAATTCCGACTACGGCCCAAATTCTAAGGCTTAAACTCACAACTAGGGACTAAGTGTCCCAAAATACTCCAAAACTCAAAACCAATTATCCCGGCATGTCACAATAACAGAAATAGATATGGGAAAAGCAGTTAATAGGGGTTCGGGGCTCTAACTCTCAAAACGATCGGCCGGGTCGTTACACATATACATGTGTACTTATTTGATTGCTCCTATATGATATGCTTGGGCTGGAGGACTGTGACCATGCCAGGCGGATTATGTTATTGGCACATGAGTTATCCGTGTGGGTCAAAATATTGATACTATAGCACGTGAGTTGTCCGTGCGAGTGATGCTAATGTAAGCTCTAGGAGAGCTGGTTATTGTTATTAAATTCGTGTGTCTTGGTTCCACTGTATATAATGAGCTCATAGCATTTTGGTTGTAGTAATGCTTGTTGAACTTGCAATACAGTTCTTTACTTTGAGACATATTCCATTTTGGGTACAAGGTTGTGCAATTATGGCTTGAGTTGTATTGGCGTGGCATGTCAATGGGATAGTTGTGTTTAATAATATAAGGTCATTGGACCTAGAATGGGTACTATCAGGTTTGATTACGGTATATTGGGAGGATAATATTGAAAGTCGGAAAGTGAGTGATTATGGTTCTGGTTGGGGCGGGAGAGCTCCATGACTTGTCAATCTGATAAGGTGTTATGAGACTTCATATGTTTCTTTCATTATCAGCAGTGTATGAAGGTTTTAGAAGGAGGTTTTGTTTGATATGGGGTTTAATACCAATACCGGGTTTGTTTCGAGTAGCTACTGTGATCGAGAATGGTGCTGCGAGTATGTGAGTTGTGTGGTATGTTGTGCAATTATATCTAGAGTTATGGCTATAGTTTGATACAGTTTATTCATACTTATACAGTGTATAGATGTGAGATTCGAGTGTTGAAAAAGAAATTCTGAATGTTGGAAATTGAATTCCAATGGTTATGGGCTAAGGTGGAAATAATGATCTTCAATTACATGGTATTGTCAGGCCTATATGAAATAGGGTAGCGTGGGATCACCCCCGGGTATGTGCGTGGTAAGGTGGAATAGTGTTGTGACGGCTTGGAAACAACTCTTGACACGTTCGAGGACAAATATATGTTTAAGTGGGGGAGAATGTAACGACCCGGCCGGTTATTTTGAGTATTACAATCATATTCCCTCATTTATTACTCAAATTATGCTTTACAGTTGTTATATGACTTGTCGGGGTAATTGATTTAGCCCTGGTGAGGTTTTGAAAGGAATTATGACACTTAGTCTCCAAGATGGAAACTTAGGTTGAAAAGGTTGATCGCATGTTGACTTATGTGTAAACGATCCCGGAATAAAATTTTGATGATTCCAATAGCTCCGTATGGTGATTTTGGACTTAGGAGCGTGTCCGAAAGATTTTTTGGAAGTCCGTAGATAAATTAAGTTTGAAATGGCTAAAATAGAAATTTAATTTTGGAAGTTTGCCTGGGGAGTTGACTTTTTAATATCGGCGTCGTATTTCGATTCCGAAACTTGGAGTAGGTCCGTAATGTCAAATGAGACTTTTGTGCACAATTTGTAGTCAATTCGGATCTATATCATAGCAAGGTATCAAGTGAGTGTGAGTAGAGAAGCAAGAAATGGAAAAGAAAATCACAGGGAGCGTGCTAGAGTCCATGCAACGCGCGGATTGTGGCACGCCAGCCCTCTTAGCAACTTTGAGAAGCAGTGCAGTATAGAGGTTTGGCGCTGGACCTGGCATGCTACCACCTAAAGCTTTTCTTTTAAATACTCATTACGGGGGTTCATTTCCCTCATTCGTCTTTGTGATGACCCAAAAGGTCATCTTATGTTTTAGCACTCGAATTTACGCTCTTAAGCCTTAAAAATATTATTTTTATAATTCTCAATTTGCGTGCACAGCCCGGGCAGGTTTCCGGAAAGCTTTTATGTTGAATATTGATGAAAATAAGAATTTATGCCTTAAAAAGTTAATTTTAGTTGACTTCGGTCAATATTTTTGGTAAAAAAATAAGAATTTATGCCCGGATCCGTATCGAATTCGGAGGTCCCTAACTTGAGTTATGAATTTTTGATGAAAACTTAAAGTCTGAAAAATTAATTATTTTTAAGAATTGATTGATGTTTGGCATTGTTAGTACCGGGTCCATATTTTGATTCCGAAGCCCGATATAGGTTCATTATGATATTTAAGACTTGTCTGTGAAATTTGGTGAGAAACAGAGTTTATTTGACGTGATTCGAACTTCCAGTTGAGAAAATAGAAATTTTAAAGTGTTCTTGAGAATTTTATTTAATTTGGTGCTAAATTCGGAGTTCTAGGTGTTATTTTGGCGATTTGATCGTGCGAGCAGGTACGTATGATATTTTTAGACTGGTGTGCATATTTTGTTTGGAGCCCCGAGGGCTCGGGTGAGTTTCAGATAGGCCACGAGATGTTTTGAACTTGGAAAAAATCTGATTTTCTGTAGATTCTGGTGTCTGGCATATCCTTCTTCGTGTTCGCGAAGGTCCTCTCGCGAACGCGAAGAGTAAACTAGTGAGACTGAGACTTCTTCTTCGCAAATTTGCCATAAATACTACCTAGTGACCAAATAATTTATGACCAGTATTTACATGAGGTCTTTCTACTGAGAAGTCATATTCCTTATATCATGCAATACTGATCTATTTTACTTGTACGGAGTTTAATTGTTGAACTTGAAAGCATGCCTATATTTTTGTACCACTATTTATACTGGATTGTACCTGCGGAGCACGTCACTACTTTCAGCCCAGAGGTTAGTCCCTTTACTTATTAAGTTGGTTGTACTCATACTACACTCTACATCTCATGTGCAGATCCAGGTGCTTCCGGACACGGCGACTGTTAGACCTCAGTGTGTTACCAGTTGGAGACTATCAAGGTAGCTGTTTGGCGTCTGCTGACCTTGTCTCTCTTTCCTCTAGTTATTGTATTGTTCTATACTTTCAGACAATAATTTTTTTTATCAGTCAAATATTGTATTCATATTAGATGCTCATGTACTCAGTAACACCGGATTTTGGGAGTGTTATATTTGTATTTGTGAGATTTATTCCTCTGAATTTAATTATTATGTTTTCAAATTTAAAAGATATAGTAGTTTATTAAGATTGCCGGCTTGCCTAGTATTGAGATAGGCACCATCACGATAGGTAAGATTTTGGATCGTGACAAGAATACGCACGTTGCGCATGTACCCCATCTCAGCAAATACAAAATTTTAGAAAATTACATAAATATTATATTATAATTTTTGTTTGAAGCATAAAATAAAAATTAACAAAAGTTTAAGTTTCTAAAAAATATTGATCCGAATGAGCTAACTTCAATGAAGGAAGAAACTCTCAGGACAAAAACACAATTGTTCTTGGTCTACGATCAATAAGAAATATCATATCAATTCTTTTCAACATGTTAGAAAATAATAAATTACTATTGCAAAAGGTATTCTTTAACTGCTATATTTTGATTAATCTATTATTTCTTCATTTTGGTGTGACCTTTCTTTCTTTGTCCAAGCACATAACTATGTATCCGAATATTTTCTTTTATGGAAGTAAGAGTCTAAGATTGGAATAAAATAATTACCGTTAATGGATTCCAAAAGGACCATGTTAATCTATGAGCCAAAAGTTTGGAGATTATGTTAAGAAAATCCTCTAAACTTTGCACTGAAGCTAAAATAATAAACTACCAATCGTGTATTATTAGTTATTTTTTTAGATGCAAATAACTATCTAGAATAACTATGTATTTTTATTTTTGGGTCATATCAATAAAAATCGGCTTGAGCATTATTATTTTCTTGCTTAATTAAAAAGGTACAACCAAAATAACGGAGTCGAAATTATTTTCAAAAATTCACAATATTTTTGAAATGCCACCTATTATATTGTTTAAGTAAATAGAATAACTATTATAGTATATATATATATATATATATATATATATATATATATATATATATATATATATATATTTCTTTTACTGGCCCACGCATTTTCTTTGACCGGTACAACCAAAATAATGGAGCGTAGATAATTATGTGTGTGTGTATATATATATATTCGGGATGGACTTCCCAGGGTATGGACTTGCCTTATTTATTTATATTGTGATGAATTTTTCCTGGATATGGATCTTGTCCGTATCATTTACATGTGGGGTAAATTACCCCAGGGCTGGATTGGCATTATACAGTACTGAATGATGGACTGTTAGCCGATATGTATATATATACGGGGTGGAATATCCCTGGGCTAAATTTGCCATAAATAGTACCGAGTGATCAAATAATTTGTGACGAGTATTTACATGAGGTATTTCTACTGAGAAGTCATATTCCTCATATCATGCAATATTGATCTATTTCACTTGTACGGAGTTTAATTGTTGAACTTGAAAGCATGCCTACATTTTTATACCACTATTTATACTGGATTGTACCTGCGGAGCACGTCACTACTTTCATCCCAGAGGTTAGTCCCTTTACTTATTGAGTTGGTTGTACTCATACTACACTCTGTATCTCGTGTGCAGATCCAGTGCTTCCGGACACGGTGACTGTTAGACCTCAGTGTGTCACCAGTTGAAGACTATCAAAGTAGCTGCTTGGCGTCCGCTGACCTTGTCTCTCTTTCTTCAGTTATTGTATTGTTCTATACTTTCAGACAGTGATTTTTTTTATCAGTCAGACATTGTATTCATGTTAGATGCTCATGTACTCAGTGACACTGGGTTTTGGCAGTGTTATATTTGTATTTGTGGGATTTCTTCCACTGAATTTAATTATTATGTTTTCAAATTTAAAAGATATGGTGGTTTATTGAGATTGTCGGCTTGCTTAGTATTGAGATAGGCGTCATCACGACAGGTAAGATTTTGGGTCGTGACAAGGATACGCCTGTTGTGCGTGCACCCCATCTCAGCAAACACAAAATTTTAGAAAATTACATAAATACTATATTAGAATTTGTGTTTGAAGCATAAAATAAAAATAAACAAAAGTTTATGTTTCTAAAAACTATTGATCCGAATGAGCTAACTTCAATGAAGGAAGAAACTCTCAAGACAAAAACACAATTGTTCTAGGTCTACGATCAATGAGAAATATCATATCAATTATTTTCAATATATTAGAAAAGCCTAAATTACTATTGCAAAAGGTATTCTTTAACTGCTACATTTTGATTAATCTACTATTTCTTCATTTTGTTATGAGCTTTCTTTCTTTGTCCAAGCATATAACTATGCATCCGAATATTTTTTTTATGGAAGTAAGAGTCTAAGGTTGGAATGAAATAATTACCGTTAATGGATTCTAAAAGGACCATATTAATCTATGAGCCAAAAGTATGGAGCTTATGTTAAGAAAATCCTCTAAACTTTGCACTGAAGCTAAAATAATAAATTACCAATTGTGTATTATTTGTTATTTTTTAGATGCAAATAACTATTTAGAATAATTATGTATTTTTATTTTTGGGTCATATCAATAAAAATCGTCTAGAGCGTTATTATTTTCTTGCTTAATTAAAAAGGTACAACCTATTTTTTTCAACGGAATCTTAATTATTTTCAAAAATTCACAATATTTTTGAAATTGCACCTATTATATTGTTTAAGTAAATAGAATAACTATTATAGTGTATATATATATATATATATATATATATATATATATATATATATATATATATATATATATTTCTCTAAATTACCCACGCATTTTCTTTGACCGGTACAACCAAAATAACGGAGTGTAGATGATTATATATATTAGGGATGGACTTTCCAGGGCATGGACTTGCCTTATTTATTTATATTATGATGAATTTTCCCTAGACATGGATCTTGTCCCTATCATTTACATGGGGGGTAAATTACCCCAGGGCTGGATTGGCATTATACAGTACTGAGTGACTGACTATTAGTTGATGTGTATATATATATACGGGGTGGAATATCCCTGGGCTAAATTGGCCATAAATAGTACCGAGTGACCAAATGATTTGTGATCAGTATTTACATGAGGTCTTTCTACTGAGAAGTCATATTCTTCATATCATGCAGTATTGATCTATTTCACTTGTACGGAGTTTAACTGTTGAACTTGAAAGCATGCCTATATTTTTGTACCACTATTTATACTTGTAATGACCCGACTTGTCATTTTAAGAATTAATTCCCCGTTTAGTGACTTAAGGTCTCGAGCAGCTTCGCAATATGTATTATGACCCACGGGTGTGGTCAAGTTTGATTTACTGAAGATTCAGAATTAAATTAAAAGAACAATCCTTATTTAGAAGTATAAATGGAAAGAGTTGACCGAAGAGTTGACTTTTGAGTAAACGATCTCGGATTCAAATTCTCATGGTTCCAATAGCTCTGTATGGTGATTTTGGACGTAGGAGCGTGTCCGAAAAATTATTTGGAAGTCTGTAGTGGAATTTGACTTGAAATGGCGAAAATAGAATTTTTGGGAAGTTTGATCGGGGAGTTGACTTTTTGATATCGGGGTCAGAATCCAGTTCAGAAAATTTGTATAGGTCTGTTATGTCATTTATGACTTGTGTGCAAAATTGTAGGTCAATCGGACGTGATTTGATAGGTTTCGGTATTAAATATAGAAGTTGGAATTTTTTAGTTTCATTAAGCTTGAATTGGGGTATGATTCGTGGTTCTAGCATTGTTCGATGAAGTTTCGACTAAGTTTATATGATGTTTTAGGACTTGTTGGTATGATTTGACGGGTCCCGAGGGGCTTAGGTATATTTTTGGATCATTAATTGAAAGACTAGTAAAATTAAAAAAATTGGGAGTTTGACCATGGTCAATATCGGGTCAAGAGGACCTCCTTTCAGTGTTTCGAGTGCGCGAGCAGGTCCGTAGCATGTTTTATAATTGAAATTCATATATGGTTTGTGTCCGAGAGGTTCCAGATGAGTTTCAGGGTGGTTTCAGATCATTTCGGAGAAGTTTGTGTTTGCTGGTTTACTGGTGAAACACTGTTCATTCGCAATTGCAAACCATTTATGGCAATTGCGAAAACACTGTTCATTCGCAATTGTGAAAAAACTATTCATGTGAGGTACTGTTTATTCGCAAATGCGAGGTTTTTGTCCGCAAATGCGAACATGGGCAGAAACTTAAGGATTGAAAATCTGTCATTTCTTCATTTTCGATTGGGATTTTTGGAGCTCGGTTTTTGGGCGATTTTGAAGATTTCTTCACGACTTCAACTGGGGTAAGTGTTCTATATCCTAAAGTGACTATATTTCATGAATCTATGATTATATTCATCGTTTAATTTGGATTTAAATGGAAGAAATCAAGATTTTTACAAAATCTTCCAAAAACAAAAATTTAAGATTTGGAGGTTGAGTTGTTATTGGAATTCGATAAAATTGGTATGGTTGAACTCGTATCAGAATGGGTGTTCGTATTTTATAAAAATTATGTCAGGTTCCGAGGGGCGAGCCTCGTGTTGACTTTTGTTGACTTTTTGGAATAAAATTTTAAGTCGACGTATTATTATCCGAAATTATTTTCGATGAATTTTAATGAAGTTATACAATTTAATTTGGATAGATTTGAGCTGTCCGGAGGCCAATTCAAGCAAGAAGACTATTTTGAAATATCGGCCTAATTTCAAAAAGGTAAGTGTCTTGCTTAACCTCTAGTGGGGGAATTACCTCTTATGCAATGAGTCTTATGTGCCATTTGTGAAATATGAAAATCCGTGTACGCGAGGTGACGAGTACGTACTCGGGCTTATACATGCAAAATTCATTGAAATAAAGTCTTAGGCATTATTGCATAATAAATTGGGAGATTATGGAAAATTATTAAATCATCTGTTTACCATGCCTAAATCCTTATTGTTGAATTTGTTTTTATATGATAATTTGATGTGATTGTTACTTGAAATATTTATGAAATTTCGTGAGTATTGTTGCTTTAATATTTCTTGAAAATTAATTCCAATATGAATCTTCTTATGCAAATAATTAATTTAAGCGAGCTTAAGAATAAGTATTAATATAATTATCTAAATTTGCATTAATGAAGGTTTTGCTTTATGCTGAGTAATTTCTATCTTAATTGATTGTTTTTGGGTGTTATATACATTGTGTGGAGCCTTGGGCTATTTGTTGTGAAATTAATTGATTTTGTTATATCTTTGGAATTTGGTTGTGGCCATTGGACAAATTGTGATATGAATTGATTTTATTATATTGTTGTGTTAATTTCCCGTGTAAATTATTGTGTTGTGTGAGTTACTGTTTTGGGGAGATAAGGGTGGCATTTCATCGTTGATATTATATGGGTATAAGGGTGACATTTTACTATTGTTGTATTTGTTGGAATATTGTATGGGCGGAGCGAAAAGGGTGGCTATAGAAATGATAAGGGTAGCAATAGGAGCGATAAGGGTGGCTATTGATATTGTCTGGGCGGAGCGATAAGGGTGGCTATAGGAGTGATAAGGGTGGCAATAGGAGCGATAAGGGTGGCTATTGTCGGGGACGATATGTGATGATGTGGGGTGTGGTGTTGATAATTTTCATGTGATGTGGTGATTTTTTTGTGTTTATTTCTATACCTTGTGCAACTTGTCTTGTTGTTGGTAAATTGATAACAATCTGATTTATGTTGAAATTGAGAGCCTGTGGCTATTGCCAGGCGGATTATAAGATAAAATGTGGACAGGAGGTGCCGTGAGTAAATAATGAGAATATTTGGCACATGAATTGTCTGTGCAGTTGTGATATGAAATGTGGGCACGAGGTGCTGTGATGAAATGATAATGATAATTGGCACGTGAATTGTCCATGCAGTTGTGATATGAAATGAGGGCACGAGGTGCCGGGGAAATATGATGATTTAATTATGAGCACGAGGTGCCGTGGAAATATGAAAATGGGCTGAGACCCGTGTTTACGAAAAATATAAAAATGGGATGAAACACGTATTTTTATGATTATGAAATGAGGTGTCACATGGTGACTTTTAAATTGAAAGAATTATATTCAAAATATTTATTTGGAAGGATTTTTACTTAGAAAGTATTATATGAAAGAATTTTATTTGAAAGATATTTATTTGAGAAAATTATATTTGAAAAGATTTATTGAAAGAATTATATTTGAAAAATAATTATTTGAGAAAATTATATTTGAAAGAGAGTTATCTGGAAGAATTTTATGTGAAAGACATTTATTTGAAGGACTTGATTTAATTTGGTGTACTTGTGTTTATTAATTGTTGAGTGATATTAATGGTATTCTTGTAGTCTGATGTGCATATCACTAGTTGTTCCACGTTGTCCTATTGTTATTTGTTTTCTATTATTTTGTATATTATATTGCACATGTTATTAGACTAGTAAGTGTCTTGACTGTACCTCGCCTCTGCTCCATTGAGGTTGGTATTGATACTTACTGGATACTGACAGTGGCATACTCATACTATACTTCTGCACATTTTTGTGCAAAGCCAGGTATTGAAGATATCGGACTTGAGCAGAGTTAAAGCGCGATCATAAGGATTCAAGGTAGAGCTGCTTGGCCGTCGCAGTCCCTTGGAGTCTTTTTATTTCATTGTACTGTTAATTTGTAATCAAACAGTATTGTATATTCGGTCTGCGTGATCATTCCATATATTCAGTTAGAGTTCGTGACTCAGTATTACCAGTCTTGGGAGGTTGTGCATTGTAATTATTTCCGCTGTTAGATTTTAATTAAAAAAAATAATTGCTTCAAAATGTAATAGAAATCGGCTTACATATTCTTAGAGACTAGGTGACATCACGACGCCTGTGGTGGGATTTTTGGTAGTGAAAAGTTGGTATTTGTCATGACCTAAAATCCAACTAGTCGTGATGGCACCTAACCCAACCCGCTAGGTAAGCCAACTTTCCAACTAACCAATTTCAATAATAATTATTAAAGCAATTTAAGTGAATAAAGATCTTGATCTTATACAATCCCCAAGAACTGGTAGTACAAATCATGAGTTTCTAAGAATATAGTATACAAAGTGGAAATAAAATGAATACATAGTCTGTTTGAATAATACATAAACAGAGCTTTTATAAATCTAAGGCTACCCTGAGCAAGAGGCAGATACAACAGGAACATAGGTACATCTTCAAATCCCGCAACCATCGAGCACAGCAACAGCAACAGCTAATATCTGCACGCAATGTGCAGAAGTGTAGTATCAGTACAACCGACCTCATGTACTAAGTAAGTAACAAACCTAGCCATAGATTGAAAGTAGTGACGAGTTTCCACCAAGGTTGGGTCCAAAACTAATAGTCCACAACAATCCATAACAACATATAGCAAATAATACCAGAAGTAACTCGAGGATAAAATACTCAGCCAAATAATGATTTAAAAAAAAATAGTAGTTCTTTCTTTCAAATACATCAGTGAAAGCCCAAATCATTTGCCGAAGTTACTAATAATATGAATAGTTTGAACACAATAAATTTCTCCAAAAATCTTCTCAATAATAAATAATATGTTTTATTTTCCTTCCGGATAACCCATGTAAAACAAATGCATCACTATGCCCATCTGTCAAAACTGTATGAGAAATCATGAATGATGTGATGTTGTGCAGCATGAGAAAAAAATACATCTTTATGCCTGTATGTCATGTGTGCATGCCAATGCGATGTAATTCAGTGATAAAATCATAAACATCCCCTCGAGCAGAACATCACTCATATACAGCCCCTCGGGCAAACCTCACAGTCACTCGTGCCACTCGGGCATACCTCACCATCACTCTTGTCACTCGGGCATACCTCACAATCACTCTTACCACTCGGGCATACCTCACAATCACTCATGCCTCCCAGTCACTCAGCACTCGGCACTCGCACTCAGTAGGTACCTGCGCTCACTAGGGGTGTGTACAGACTCCGGAGTGGCTCCTTCAGCCCAAGTGCTATAATCTGCACGGACAACTCACGTGCTATAATAATAAAGTATGCTGCAGGCGGGCAACCCCGATCCACACTCATCCTCACAATCAGACCCTCGGCCGATATCCAACATGCTGCGGCATGCAGCCTGATCCTATAAATATGCAACATGCTGCGGCGTGCAGCCCGATCCCATAAATATCCTCACAAATTAGGCCATCGGCCTCACTCAGTCATAAACCTCTAAAGCCACTTGGGCATTTTAGTAAAACGGGGCATTCGGCCCAAAACATTTATATGCATCAAAATAGAGTCATAAAACTGAGTTATGATATGCAATGAAATGAATATGACTTAGTATGAATTTTCAATTTAAAATAAATACTTCACAGCAATATGACCTCTGTGGGTCCCAATAATACCGGCATATAGCCTCAATCTTGATTTTTAATATGTTTTTCAGCTTAATTTCTCTAACTCATAAAACGCATGGAAAATGCCAAGTTCATTTAACTATAAAATTTCACAGAAACAATTATGTCACAATTTCTATAGTGCACGCCCACACACCCGTCACCTAACATGTGCGTCACCTCCCAACAATTCATGAAATACATAAGGGTTCATACCCTCAACTCCAAGATTAGAAGAGTTACTTGCCTCGAACAAGCCAAATCCAATGTCGAGCAAGCTAAGCAATGCTCCAGAAATTCCATTTTGCGCGTATCAACTTCCCAAGGGCTCAAATCTAGTAACAATTAATTTGATTCAGCCCACAAAAATTATAGGAATTAATTCCATATCAAAATACTAATATTGTCCCAAAAATATCCGAAATTGCGCCCCAAAAATCACTTGTGGGGCCCACATCTAGAAATCTGACGAAACTCACAAAATACGACAACCCATCCAATTACAAGTTCAACCATACTAATTTAACTCAAATCCGACTCCAAATCGGTATTCAAATTTGAAAATTTTGTTTTGTGAAATTATAGAAATTTTCTTCTATTTCTCTCGAAGATTCAATAATCTTACACCAAAAATGAAGATTAATTCATGGAATATAATCACAAGGGAGTTAAGAACACTTACCCCAAGTTGTGTGAAAACTTTCCTCTCCAAAATCTCCCAAACCGAGCTCCAAAATGTACAAAATGAGAAAATATCTCGGAACCCTCGTTTTAAACACTGCACAGGCATTTCCGCACCTGTGGAGCCTAGGATCGCACCTGCGCATCCGCGTTTGCGGAACAAATTGCGCGCCTGCGAAAATAGCCGGCCCTCTAAAATCTCGCATCTGTGGCGCCATTCTCGCATCTGCGGGCTCGCAGATGCGCATTCCGCTTCGCACCTCCGATCGCCTCACGCCAGTCCCAGTCCGTATTTGCGCCAACATCTTCTCACTTGCGGCCTCGTAGATGCGGCAAATTCCTCCCACCTGCGAGCACTGCCCAGTTCCACACTTGGCCACTTCTGCGACTGATCTCGCGCACATGCGGCTTCGCACCTACGATCAAAAGCTTCGCAGGTGCGATCACACCAGTAGGCAGCAGTTCCAGTATTTCCTTAAGTCCAAATTTATCCGTTAACCGTCCGAAACTCACCCGATCCCCTCGGGACCCCGTCTGAACATACCAACAAGTTCCATAACGTAACACGGACCTACTCGAGGCCTCAAAATATACATAACAACATCGAAACGATGAATCACACCTCAATTCGAAATCATTGAACTTTAAAGTTTCAAGTTTCTACAAACGACTTCGGAACCTATCAAATCACGTCTGATTGACCTCAAATTTTGCACACAAGTCACATTTCATATTACAGACCTATTCAAATTTCCGGAATCAGATTCTGACCCCGATATCAAAAGTCAAACCCCCGGTCAAACTTCCCAAAATTTAACTTTCGGCAATTCAAGTCAAATTCCACTACGGACCTCCAAATAATTTTCCGAACACGCTCCTAAGTCCAAAATCACCATACGGAGCTATTGGAATCATCAAAATTCGAATTCGAGGTCGTTTACACATAAGTCCATATCCGGACTCTATTTTAACTTAAGCTTTAAACCTTGGAACCAAGCGTTCCAATTCCTTCAAAACCTCACTGGACCCAAACCAATTACCCCGGCAATTCACACAACTACTGTAAAGTACAATTTGAGAAGTAAATGGGGAAACGGGGTTGTAATACTCAAAATGACCGGCCGGGTCGTTACATTCTCCCCCACTTAAACATACGTTCGTCCTCAAACGTTCCAAGAGTTGTTTCCAAGCCATTAAATCACTGTTCCATCTTACCACACACGTACCCGGGGGTGAATCCACGTCACCCTATTCCATATGAGCTTGACAACACAATACAACTGAAAATCCTTTCTTTCAAGACACGAATCTTACATTTAGACACTGTATGAGTTTGAACAAGTTGTATCAAGTTATAACCATAACCACAGATATAATCAACCAACATATTACACAACTCGCATGTTCGTAGCACCATTCCTGATCGTAGTGACTACTCCAAAACCAACCGCATACTAGAATTAAACCCATATCGAACCCAACCTCATCCCAAAACCTTCGTACACTGTTGATAATAAAAGAAACACATGAAATTTCATGACTACTTACCAGATCAACAAGTCACGAAGCCCTCTCACCCCAACCAGAACCATAATCCCTTTCTGAGCCGACTTTCAATATTATACTCTCGAATATACCGAAATCAAACCTGATATTACCCATTCTAGATTCAATGACCTTATATTACTAAACACAACTGTTCCATAGACATACCTCACCAATATACCTCAGAGCTATAACTCATTCCATCCATGCACTAATACGCAACAATTCAAATATACTCAGTCATGGAAAATGACTCAAATGAGAGAACTGCCCCGCCAGATTAACAAGTACCTCCACAACGAAACGCTGAAAATTCATCGTACATCGTAGAACCATCACCCGATTCTAACACGAGGTTCATATAATATACCTCGAGCCACCCTGCTCCAAATTAATAACGACGGAGAGGTAATTGACAAAAATATCACACAAAATCTGAAAGGACATAACCATTACGCTATTGATCATGTAATACCCAAATACTCATTATACTCAAATTCCGTTATAAAGCTCAAATAGAACCGCACCATCTGTGCACATAACCAATGAATCACAACTCCTCGTAGCATAAAGGAGTAACTCACAGATCGTTTGAGAACACGAATAAGTTCAACATCAACTGAATGACACATCCCTCAATAATAGCAGTATGGAGCCAACCATTCCAGCTCGGTGTAGAATACACATCTTAATTGGGCCTATCAATGGACCCCCAAATCAACTCGGGTTACCCACAAATAGATAATAATCCCTCCGAAAATCCATAATGACTGAATCATAACACATTTCATCATCCGGCTAGCTCCGGCCATAACTTCACAGTCCACAATCATGAAACAATCTGCTCCTGGGAACTCTTAATCTCCAAATCCATAGAACACACGAATCACCATATTTGATTCTATCTCCACCGCCCAAATGCCTCACACCTCTCTCATACACGATCATCCCACGAGAAATATCTTAAAAGTTCTTCCGTGCCACTTGACAAAATTTGAATATCAGCAGTCTATCAACCATGTGAGTACCTCAATACTAATTTATACATCCGTAAGTCAAAATACAATGCACCTTCTGAAGTCCGCTCCTTTCTGATACAACACTAAGTAGTAATAATATTCATCTAGTTATTTTAAACTGTCCATGTTGTCCAACATTCGTTACCTTCTCTTCAAGACTGTACTGCCACCTTGTACAAGAAAATCTAGCTTTCGTACAACACATAACATCTATCTTGCCATCATATGACAAGCGCAAGAATCTTATTATCAACTTTGAGTCACTAATAATTTACATAACATTTTAGTTAGAAACCTTTCTCTTGCTTCTTTCCAGGAGGAAATCACAATACACAACACGTTCTCCACACCGGTAGAAACCATCAAGAATACTTTGGAATCCATTTGCACATAATCAAGCCCTTAAAACTAAATTCCTCTAACTCGACCAAGCCACGCAGGTCGCCAAGTCCAGGTGTATTGCCACAAAGCACCTGTAGAAAACCCCCACATCATAAGCACCCAAAGAATCGATCATATCCATTACCATACTGATCCAACCTACTACCTAGTTGTCCTATTTTCTCCGAGCCCCTTCCGAATTTATCTTCAGATTGATACTTCTTCTTGCTAAAATACCATGATATTTAACCACAACTTACCCTAGAAAGCTTAGCATAGAACCACAACGCCCTACGGCCCATAAGCAACTGTATTCTTCTTAAGCACCTTCAAAAATACCACAACTATAACACTCACTCTGAGAATACCTTATGTGAATTTGAAATTATTCTTCTTACCTTCCTTACACAAAATGTAGAATCCATAATCATATAGAATTTTCGCAAGTCCAGGCACCATCAAACGCAAATCTCGGATTTTTATCCATACATAAGTCCAAAAACATTCTCAATTTCTATATATAATTCTCAAACCCACTGGAATTGTTTCTCGGGAGTCACCCACTTTGCTCAAATCTAATTTCACAGCCCAAATGGGCCAAAAGACACGTGCCCCATTAGCACAACAACACTCAAAGAAGTAACTCTACTTTAACACCATATATCAAATTCATACTTCATGCGCACAACATCATTCACCAATAACAACTCACTCATCCCACGAATTTCATATACTCATATGTGCAATATAATCCTTAACCAGGAATTTTCCTTATTCGAGTCATTTTCGAACTCCACCTCTACAAGTCATCACTGATTCCAAAGTATACTTTAGACCCAAACAAAATTTGACACATACCCATGAATTGATTTGTCTATAGCAGGCTCCCCCACTTAGCTCAAAGCCATAGATTAAAGCACTCCATAATTCATAATACACATACCCTATTACTGTCATAATACCATAGTCAGTGCCACAAAATTCTTCTCAAGCTCATGCAATACCAACCATAAAAATACCCCAAATCATCTGCTAAGATAGCAATCATTCTCTTGATACTCAGGTCAACTTTCTCAGCCAAATTCGAATTCAAATCTCCACACATACGCCCCACTGGCAGAAAAGAAACTCTCTACTCACATCATAAGGAATACTCCTATGTAGATTACTCCGCAGGGGCTAACCCACCTGCTTAGCCTCAAACTGGTATCTTGTTATATCCTTTCGCAGTCATAATTACTATGCAATTACTTAGTCTATCTGAGTCCAAACTCATTAACCAGACATGAGAGTTTAATTTGTCCCACAATTAACAATGTGAAAGATCCTTCAAAACATTCATTACACGAGACTGTTCATCACATCAAATCGAAAATCAAGCACCCAATGGCCTTCCCTTTACATTTCAAGGAAACACTTTTCGTTACATTCCAATCATCTTAACACATCCCGTGGTTACATCATACCCATCATACCGCCATTCCACCACCCATCGAGCCACAAATTCCACTGTAGGATCATTACCGGAAATATAAGTCCACTTGTACGAGTTACAACTGAAGCTACTGAGCTTAAGCTGCAGTCTAACCATGGCCTCAAGTCCTCCAGACTGTCCCACCACCAAAACTCAAAATACTCACCTCGAACCTCGTTCGTAGAATCACAAACCGGCGATGCACAGCTGATATTGAGCGCTAATGTGCGCATACGAATACGTGGAAGGAATTCAAAAAGTTTATATCTCAAGCTGAATCAATCGCGCACGATAAGGAAAGAAAGATGGGAAGTATATATCCTAAATGCCCTGTATCCTCTCGAAGATAACTATGGACGTCATCATACAGATCCGCAAAGACTCTACTAGACACTTGCTCATGACTTGTAGAACCTATGAACCTGGAGCTCTGAAACCACCTTGTCACGACCCAAAATCCAACTAGTCGTGATGGCACCTAACCCAACCCGCTAGGTAAGCCAACCTTCCAACTAACCAATTTCAATAATAATTATTAAAGAAATTTAAGTGAATAAAGATCCTGATTTTATACAATCCCCAAGAACATGTAGTACAAATCATGAGTTTCTAAGAATAGAGTATACAAAGTGGAAATGAAATAAATACATAGTCTGTTTGAATAATACATAAACAGAGCTTTTATAAATCTAAGGCTACCCTGAACAAGAGGCAGCTACAACAGGAACATAGGTACATCTTCAAATCTCACAACCATCGAGCACAGCAACAACAACAGCCAATAACTGCACGTTATGTGCAGAAGTGTAGTATTAGTACAACCGATCCCATGTACTGAGTAAGTAACAAACTTAGCCGTAGATTGAAAGTAGTGACGAGCTTCCACCAAGGTCGGGTCCAAAACCAATAGTCCATAACAACATAAAGCAAATAATACGAGAAGTAACTCGGGGATAAAATAATCAGCCAAATAATGATTTCAAAAAAAATAGTAGTTCTTTCTTTTAAATACATCAGTCAAAGCCCAAATCGTTTGCCGAAGTTACCAATAATATGAATAGTTTGAACATAATAAATTTCTCCAAAAATCTTCTCAATAATAAATAATATGTTTCATTTTCCTTCCGGATAACCCATGTAAAACAAATGCATCACTATGCCCATCTTTCAGAAATGTGTGAGAAATCATGAAAGATGTGATGTTGTACAACATGAGAAAAAATACATCTTTATGCCTTTATGTCATGTGTGCATGCCAATGCGATGCAATTCAGTGATAAAATCATAAACAACCCCTCGGGCAGAACATCACTCATATACAGCCCCTCGGGCAAACGTCACAGTCACTCGTGCCACTCGGGCATACCTCACCATCACTCTTGCCACTCAGGTATACCTCACAATCACTCTTGCCACTCGGGCATACCTCATAATCACTCATGCCTCACAGTCACTCAGCACTCGCACTCAATAGGTACATGCGCTCACTAGGAGTGTGTACAGACTCCGGAGGGGCTCCTTCAGCCCAAGCGCTATAATCTGCACGGACAACTCACGTGCTATAATAATAAAGTATGCTGCAGGCGGGCAGCCCCGATCCACACTCATCCTCATAATCAGTCCCTCGGCCGATATCAAACATGTTGTGGCGTGCAGCCCGATCCCATAAATATGCAACATGTTGCGGCGTGCAGCCCGATCCCATAAATATCCTCACAAATCAGGCCCTCGGCCTCACTCAGTCATAAACCTCTCAAGCCACTTGGGCATTTTAGTAAAACAGGGCATTCGGCCCAAAATATTTATATGCATCAAAATAGAGTCATAAAACTGTGTTATGATATACAATGAAATGAATATGGATGAGTATGAATTTTCAATTTAAAATAAATAATTCACAGTAATATGAGCTCTGTGGGTCCCAATAATACTGGCATATAGCCTCAATCATGATTTTTAATATGTTTTTCAGCTTAATTTCTCTAACTCATAAAACGCATGCAAAATGCCAAGATCATTTAACTACAAAATTTCATAGAAACAATTATGTCACAATTTCTATAGTGCACGCCCGTCACCTAGCATGTGCGTTACCTCCCAACAATTCATGAAATACATATATTCAGTGTTCATACCCTCAACTCCAAGATTAGAAGAGTTACTTGCCTCGAACAGACCAAATCCAATGTCGAGCAAGCTAAGCAATGCTCCAGAAATTCAATTCTGCGCGTATCAACTTCCAAACGGCTGGAATCTAGTAACAATTAATTTGATTTAGTCCAAAAAAATTATAGGAATTAATTCCATATCAAAATACTAATATTTTCCAAAAAATGTCCGAAATTGCACCCCAACAATTACCCGTGGGGCCCACATCTCGAAATCCAATGAAACTCATAAAATATGACAACCCATCCAATTACAAGTTCAACCATACTAATTTTACTCAAATTCGACTCCAAATCGGTATTCAAACTTGAAAAATTCATTTTGTGACATTATAGAAATTTCCTTCTATTTCTCTTGAATATTCAATAATCTAACACCAAAAATGAAGATTAATTCATGGAATATAATCACAAGGGAGTTAAGAACACTTACCCCAAGTTGTGTGAAACATTTCCTCTCCCAAATCGTCCAAACCGAGCTCCAAAATGTCCAAAATGAGAAAATATCTCAGAACCCTCGTTTTAAACACTGCCCAGGCATATCCTCACCTGTGGTGCCTGGGCTCGCACCTGCGCATCCGCATTTGCGGAACAAATTGCGCGCATATGGAAACAGCCGGCCCTCAAAAATCTCGCATCTGCGGGCTCGCAGATGCGCATTCCGCTTCGCACCTGTGGTCGCCTCACGCCAGCCCCAGTCTGCATTTGTGCCAACATCTTCGCACCTGCGGCCTCGCAGATGCGGTAAATTTCTCACACCTGTGAGCACTGCCCAGTTCCACACTTGGCCGCTTCTACGACTGATCTCACGCACATGCGGCTTCGCACCTATGATCAAAAGCTTCGCAGGTGCGATCACACCAGTAGGTAGCAGTTCCAGCATTTTCTTAAGTCCAAATTTGATTCGTTAACCGTACGAAACTCACCCGAGCTCCTCAGGACCCCGTCCGAACATACCATCAAGTCCCATAACGTAACACGGACCTACTCGAGGCCTCAAAATACACATAACAACCTCAAAATAATGAATCACACCTCAATTCGAAATCATTGAACTTTGAAGTTTCAAGTTTCTACAAACGACTCCAGAACCTATCAAATCACGCCTGATTACCCTCAAATTTTGCACACAAGTCACATTTCACATTACAGACCTATTCAAATTTTCGGAATAGGATTTTGACCCCGATATCAAAATGTCAAACCCCAGGTCAAACTTTCCAAAATTCAACTTTCGGCATATCAAGCCAAATTCCACTACGGACCTCCAAATAATTTTTCGGACACGCTCCTAAGTCCAAAATTACCATACGGAGATATTAGAATCATCAAAATTTGAATTCGAGGTTGTTTACACATAAGTCCGCATCCGGTTACTATTTTAACTTAAGCTTTAAACCTTGGAACTAAGTATTCCAATTCCTTCAAAAACCTCACTGGACCCAAACTAATTACCCCGGAAATTCACACAACAACTGTAAAGTACAATTTGAGATGTAAATGGGGAAACCGGGTTGTAATACTCAAAACGACCGGCCGGGTCATTACAGTATCAGAGCTCTAGGTTCATAGGTTCTACGAGTCACGAACGAGTCTAGTAGAGTCTTGCGGATTAGTACGAAGACGTCTGTACTTATCTTTGAGAGGCTACAAAACAGCTAGGAAATTTCCATTTCTTTCATTCCTGTCGTGCGAAATTTGTTGAATTTGAAATTTGAGCCTTTGTATATCTATTCTCTCACAGATGGTGAGGACACGTGCTACCAGGTTAGCTGAGCAGACATCCGCTCATACTGCTAGGGCTGCAAGAGGTTGAGGCTGAGATAGAGGCTGAGGTAGAGGTCTAGGAAGGGCACATGCTGCGACTAGAGCACATGTCAGAATAACAGTCGAGGAGCCACTAGTAGTTCCAGTTAGAGGACAGGTACCAGAAGCACCTGTTGTTACCCCCGGACTTCAAAAGACTTTAGCACAATTCCTGAGTATGTTTGGTACATTTACTCAGGCAGGATTGATCTCTGTTGCACCAAACATTCCGCAGATTGGGGGAGTAGCTCAGACTCTTACCACAACTCCAGAGCAACAAGTTCCCATTGGTCAGGTTTCGGGTGTAGCACCGGTACAACCTATTATTCCGGTTTGCCCTAAGGTCAGGCCAAAGGTATCGGAAGAAGAACAAAAAAGACTAGAAAGGTTTAAGAAATATGATCCACCAACTTTTAGTGGCACAGCCACAGAGGATGCTCAAGAATTTCTTGAAAATTGTCACTGTATTCTACGCACCATGGGTATTGTGGACGTGAGTGGAGTTGCCTTTACTATATTTCAACTGTCAGGCGCATCGTATCGGTGGTGGCAAATCTATGAAGAAGGTAGACCAGCCGATGCAACACCACCAACTTGGACTCAATTTTCGAAAATGTTCTTGAAAGAGTTTGTTCCCCAGACTCTACGAGATGCGTATGTCACACCCCCTTTTTCCCCACGCAACCCTTATTACGAGGTTGAGTTAGAAGAGTTTTTCCAATTAAAGTGACGTTTTAAAAAGGGATTATTTATTATTCAGAGTCGCCACTTGGAATTGAGTTTTGGTGTTCCAAGTCACCTTTTATTGAATCCCTTATCAAAAGGAAGATTTGACTCCTAATTTATGATCTACGAAAACAGAAGATTGAGTAAGGAATTCTGTTGACTGAGGGAAAGGTGTAAGGCACCCCTCGAGTCCCGTGGTTCTAGCACGGTCGCTTTATTGACTAATGTAAGGCTTAAATCAATTTTTAGTTATTCTTGTATTTTATTGATTATGGCTTATTTATTACCGCTTAATTAATTATTATATTTTATTAATTGTGTTCACCAAGATGCGGTACGCACACAAGGTACTTCTTTGAAATTAAATGTTAAACAAGGTACGGAATGTACACATTGTCAAAACATAATTATTTTGAATTTAAAGGTATCAAGACGCGGGAATGCACACATGATCCTTTTATTACTTAAGCATATCAATCCAAGGTTCGGGTATGAACACACGAGCTAATATTTAAAGTACATCTAAAGTTTTTCTAGCGTTTTATAGTATTTTAATTATTTATCTTTTTAGATCTGAGATATATATTTGTATACTATTACTTTTACCTATTACAATGAGTCTTAAATTAGTGCCTAGTTCGAATTAATATACTCCTTGTGAACCCTCTTTATTAAAATTGACATATAAATGCGAGCAGCAATATGGCCAAAAATTTAGCCATGACATTTGTAAGCAATTAATGCAAAATTAAGACTAAAATTTGAAAATACAGCCATTTAACGATCACAATCATGAAACCAATTCTTGACTCCAAAATGGGAAGCAGCAAACTAATTCAATTCTTGAAACTATTTCAAACAAAAAATTATCCTAACACTATTTCAAATCATTAAGAACTCACTTAAATCACTAGTATAATATTCCATATACGAAGGACGTTAGCTTTTAGAAAAGAAATTCTCATATACTCTAGCCATATATATCAATAGAATAAGTCAACTTAACTTACTTAAACGCCAAAGGCAGTAAGTAATAAAAATAATTAACGTAACTCTAGTCACTTTCTTTTTACCTTTTTTTTTCTGAGACTAAATAACTGACCAAATTAACAAGTTACAGACGTGATTTAAGCTTACAAAGATTTCTTTTTTTTTTTTAACAGAAAACTTTACCAACTGGGTTGAAGGATTTTCGACAGAGACTCCGACATTCACTCTTTAAGTTGAAATGCCTTTTATTTTTTAACTGATGCTCCTATGAGTCTAAGCGAAAATATACCGCAACTCCAGCTTAAAACGCAGACAATACAGTAATGTGCTCGACATAACATTTATACCAACTTAACAATAGATAAGGCGAATATTAGCAGGAAAGCTTCATTCATCCAAAGCATATTTAGAGTAAAACAAGCAGGAAATAGAGTCTTTTATCTTCTCATGTAGCTTATAAACCTACTGTTAGAATGTTCATATCAACAAACAATTATGTAATAGGCTATCAACATGAATCACTTAAAGAAAGTTCTCATAAAAAAAATAGTAACAATATTAAGAGAAAAGGTAGTATATCCAAGACGAAAACGAACCTCTAAGGCAGCAAAAGAAACTTTTCTTTTTATTTATAAAAAGTCGAAACTGGTACAAGGAAGCAACTTTCGAATCTTCAGAACCAAAAACCGTAACAAAACCTCGACTTCGAAAATCGCCGGAACTCGATGAACCTCGGACGTACTCAACTGGGTTTGGGCATTTTTTTTTTGGATGAGATTTGGACCGTTCTCGAGCTGCTTTTAATTGAGTTTGGAGGTTATTTCAAGGCTGAAATATTTCCGATGACGTTTAATGTCGATAATGAGAGAAAAGATAAAATCTTTGGCTGCTACTAGCTTAACTCTTTTTAGCGTTCTTTCTTTCTTTCAATTTTCATTGCTTGTTTCCTTCTTTTGTGAAGTATTTTCTTTCCTCTTTTCAACGTTACTTTCCTTCTGTTCCCCCCGATTTCGTTCCCTTTTTCTATTTTTTTCTGTCCTCCCCCTCCTTTCCCCCTCTTCTAATCTAAATGTATGCCTTATATAGAGAATGTGTAATAGTGTGTGTTGATGGAGAAGAAGAGTGGAAAGGTGGGGGGGCGTGTGTATGTGTGTGTGACGGAAATGGGGATATGGGGTTGGGACGTGAGAGACGTGAGTAAGAGGGACATAAAAGGTGGAAAGTTAGGCTAAAAATGAGGATTTATGGGATTGGGATTGTTATCTAATTAAAAATCAGATTTTTGAATTTATTTTTTAGGAGATAAATTAAAATATTAAATAAAAAGATTAACTAACATTTCTTACAATATAAAAAAATTAAATATTTACATGTACTTTAAATGATACTAATAAAGATACTATAATTTACTTATTAAAATTCTAATTAAAGAAAACCAAATTTTTTTTATTTTTTTTGTAAATTTTCTTTTTCTCTTTACAAAAAGAAATAAAATTTGTACTATAAGTATGTGAATATCTTTGTAGTTTTTTTTTTTTTTTTTTTAAATAAAACCTATTAAGAGTAAGATAAAAGTTTAAAATATTAAGATTAGACCTAAAAAGAAATATTTACACTAAAATAGTATAGAATTTGGGTGCGGTCAAAAATTAGATGTTCACAGCGTGGCGCATGGAGTTTGAACGGTTGCGTCAGGGCACTATGACAGTGTTAGAATATGCTATCAGGTTCAGTGACTTAGCCGTCATGGACCTATCTTAGTTCCTACAATCATAGAACGGGTCCGCAAATTCTTGGAGGGGATCGATTATGATATTAAAATATGCATGGCTAGAGAGTTGCAAACTGATGCTCCATTTCAATAAGTAGTGGAGATTGCAAAGAAGATTAAGGTTTTTATTAGGTGATGAAAGAGAGTCTAAGGAGACCAAAAGGTCTCGAAGATATGGAAGGTTCAGTGGGTTTTACTCTTCAGCTAGAACCCATTATAGCTGAGGCTCGAGCAGTCGGTCAGCTCAGTTCGCATATCAGATTACTCGGAGTGCTCCAGTTTACAGTGCAACACCGACACGAGATTCTTCTTACAGTGGCTATTCCAGTTATCCGGCACAGACGCAGTACAAGCAGCAGCGACCTTAGAGGGGTTGTTATGAGTGTGATAATACCAGGCATGTTATGAGAGATTGTCCCAAACTTGGGAGAGGTGGATTTCATCTGAACACTCCAGCCACAAGCTTTATTCCAGATAATACTCCACGTGCACAGTCAGCTAGAAGTGGAGGACAGACGGGTAGTGGGCGCCTAAGATATGGAGGCCCGACCCGTTGAAATAATCACTATGATTTGGCTGGGTCTAATACACTAGATGGTGTCGTTACAGGTACGATTCTGATTTTATTATAAAAGGATATTTTCCTTAATTTGATTCGGTTCTGAATATTGAGGTGAGTCCTCATATTATGCTCCACTTATGGTGAGCTCCGTAAATTTGTGACCCACTTATATGTTTATCCCTGTTAGGAGATTTAAAGATGCGAGCCCGTGTCTGTTATTTTATTTCTATAAACCATTGAGGGTTATAAGTCCAAAAGTAATTTTTATTATTCATTATAGTGGGTTTAATGTATGTCGGGATAATTAATTTCAATTTTTGTGAATTATATTCCCTACCGGTATGAGGGTTCGTTATGTGTTATGAAAAATATTTACGAAATTTATTGAAAAGAAGAAAGAAAGGAAATTGAAAATTTTAGTTGGCACAATATGCAAAATACTTGTGATTCAGAGTTGAGGACGAGATCCTCGCATTTTATACATGATGTAAAATATTTAAACCGGGTTGCAAGCCGCGATAGAAGTTATGTAAGGACGAGGTCCTTGTGGTGAAATATTTATGAGTTTAAAAAAAATTCCTTTTTGAAATTTAATTGTACAATAGTATTAATAGGGAGTCATGCTTGTTAGGCTTATTTGATAATTCTTGTATATTGTTTTGTGCATATTCAGCCATTTTGGTGCTGTAAACATTGAGTTTTAATCTATGAGATGAGTGCCCAAGTGGCGTTAAATGTGACTCATTAATCCAAGTAAGCAATCATGAGGTCTTCATGCCTCACATTGTGTTGTAAGTGTTGTGAAAATTTGGAATGAGGTGGTGGTTAATATGATATTAATTGATGATGCTGGAATTAATTATGAGCAGCTTTTAAGACCAAAGATGTGGTGATGAGCATACATGTGATGTGCTTCATGTCCTGATATCATTATGATAATGCAGTATTTGTAACGCTGAGATTGTGTTATTGATATATACATTATGGATGTATTGTTAGGAGTTGTTTTGGTATCACTCTGGCAGGTGGATAGGCCCAATTACAGGGGAGACTCTGCCGGAATTACTGAAAAATTTGGGAGTTAGTAAAATTTGAAGGATTGAGATTTGTAAAGGAAGAGATAAGTTATGTTATGTGTTTGAGGGCGAATGAACCTAAGAGGGGAAGAATGAAAACACCCCTGAAAATTTTTGAAGTATTCAACACTATCAAGAAAAATGATGTGTGCGTAGGCACGAGTTGCTATAGCCAGTTGAGACTAATACCGTGCGTTGTTGTGAAAAAAAAATCAGACCTTTTAAAATGTTGGAGTGTAAGAAATTGATCTTAAAGTTTACAAATATGGATAAAAAAAAATAATCTCAAATGAGATGATGTTGTCGGGCTTATCTCAAATGCGGTAGCATGGAATCAACCGTGAGTATATATGTAAAAGTAAAATCATCAATTAAGTAACCTCAGAATAATTCTTAGAACGTTCGAGGACGAACGTTTGTTTAAGAGGTGGAGAATGTAACGACCCGACTTGTCGTTTTAAGGATTAATGCCTCATTCAGTGACTTAAGGTCTCGAGCAGCTTCGCAATATGTATTATGACTCACAGGTGCGGTCAAGTTTGATTTACTGAAGATTCAGAATTAAATTAAAAGAACAATCCTTATTTAGAAGCATAAATGAAAAGAGTTAACCGGAGAGTTGACTTTTGAGTAAACAATCTCGGATTCAAATTCTCATGGTTTCAATAGCTATGAGCGTATCCGAAAAATTATTTGGAAGTCTGTAGTGGAATTTGGCTTGAAATGGCGAAAATGGAATTTTTGGGAAGTTTGACCGGGGAGTTCACTTTTTGATATCGGGGTCGGAATCCAGTTCTGAAAATTTGTATAGGTCTGTTATGTTATTTATGACTTTTGTGCAAAATTTGAGGTTAATCAGACGTGATTTGGTAGGTTTCGGCATTAAATGTAGAAGTTGGAATTTTTTAGTTTCATTAAGCTTGAATTGGGGTATGATTCGTGGTTCTAGCATTGTTCGATGTAATTTGAAGTTTCAACTAAGTTCGTATGATGTTTTAGGACTTGTTGGTATGATTTGACGGGTCCTAAGGGGCTTAGGTGTATTTTTGGATCATTGGTTGAAAGACTAGTAAAGTTGGTGAAATACTATTCATTCGCAATTGCGAACCGTTTATGGCAATTGCGAAAACAGTGTTCATTCGCAATTACGAACCATTTATGGCAATTGCAAAAATATTGTTCATTCGCAATTGCGAACCATTTATGGCAATTGCGAAAGCATTGTTCATGTGAGGTACTGTTCATTCGCAAAATGCGAAATTTTTGTCCGCAAATACGAACCTGGGCAGAAACTTAAGGATTGAAAATCTGTTATTTCTTCATTTTTGATTGGGATTTTTGGAGCTCATTTTTTGGGCGATTTTAAGGATTTCTTCATGACTTCGACTGGGGTAAGTGTTCTATATCCTAAAGTGATTATATTTCATGAATCTATGATTATCTTCATCGTTTAATTCGGATTTAAATGGAAGAAATCAAGATTTTTACAAAATCTTTCAAAAACGAAAATTTAAGATTTGGAGGTCGAGTTGTTATTGGAATTCGATAAAATTGGTATGGTTAAACTAGTATCGGAATGAGTGTTCGAATTTCATAAAAATTATGTCGGGTTCCGAGGGTCAAGCCCCGCGTTGACTTTTGTTGACTTTTTGGAATAAAATTTTAAGTCGACGTATTATTATCCGGAGTTATTTTTGATGAATTTTAATAAAGTTATACAATTAATTTGGATAGATTTGAGCTGTCCGGAGGCCAATTCAAGCAAGAAGGCTATTTTAGAAAATCGGCCTAACTTCAAAGAGGTAAGTGTCTTGCTTAACCTCGAGTGGGAGAATTACCCCTTAGGCATTGAGTCTTATGTGCCATTTGTGAAATGTAAAAAGCCGTGTACGCGAGGTGGCGAGTATGTACTCGGGCTTATACGTGCAAAATTCATTGAAATAAAGTCTTAGGCATTATTGCGTAGTAAATTGAGAAATTGTGAAAAAATATTAAATCATCTGTTTGCCATGCCTAAATCCTTATTGTTGAATTTGTTTTTATATGATAATTTGATGTGATTGTTACTTGAAATATTTATGAAATTTCGTGAGTATTGTTGCTTTAATATTTCTTGAAAATTAATTCCAATATGAATCTTCTTATGCAAATAATTAATTTGAGCGAGCTTAAAAATAAGTGTTAATATAATTATCTAAATTTGCATTAATGAAGGTTTTGCTTTATGCTGAGTAATTTTTATCTCAATTGATTATTTTTGGGTGTTATATATATTGTGTGGAGCCTTGGGCCATTTGTTATGAAATTAATTGATTTTGTTATATCTTTGGAATTTGGTTGTGGCCATTGGGCAAATTGTGATATGAATTGATTTTATTATATTGTCGTGTTAATTTCCCGTGTAAATTGTTGTGTTGTGTGAGTTACTATTTTGGGGAGATAAGGGTGGCATTTCACCGTTGACATTATGTGGGTATAAGGGTGACATTTCACTGCTGTTGTGTTTGTTGGAATATTGTCTGGGGGGAGCGATAAGGGTGGCTATAGGAGCGATAAGGGTGGCAATAGGAGCGATAAGGGTGGCTATTGATATTGTCTGGACGGAGCGATAAGGGTGGCTATTGATATTGTCTGGACGGAGCGATAAGGGTGGCTATAGGAGTGATAAGGGTGGCAATAGGAGCGATAAGGGTAGCTATTTTCAGGGACGATATGTTATGATGTGGGGTGTGGTGTTGATAATTTTTATATGATGTTGTGATTTTTTTGTGTTTATTTCTATACTTTGTGCAACTTGTCTTGTTGTTGGTAAATTGATAACAATCTGATTTATGTTGAAATTGAGAGTCTGTGGCTATTGCCAAGTGGATTATAATATAAAATGTGGGCACGAGGTGCCGTGAGTAAATAATGAGAATATTTGGCACGTGAATTGCACGTGCAGTTGTGATATGAAATGTGGGCACGAGGTGCTATGATGATATGATAATGATAATTGGCACATGAATTGTCCGTGCAGTTGTGATATGAAATGAGGGCACGAGGTGCCGGGAAAATATGATGATTTAATTATGGGCACTAGGTGTCGTGGAAATATAAAAATGGGCTGAGACCCATATTTACGAAAAATATGAAAATGGGATGAGACCCGTATTTTTATGATTATGAAATGAGGTGTCACACGGTGACTTTTTAATTGAAAGAATTATATTCAAAATATTTATTTGGAAGGATTTTTACTTAGAAAGTATTATATGAAAGTATTTTATTTGAAAGATTTTTATTTCAGGAAATTATGTTTGAAAAGATTTATTGAACGAATTATATTTGAAAAATAATTATTTGAGAAGTTATATTTAAAAGAGAGTTATCTGAAAGAATTTTATGTGAAAGACATTTATTTGAAGGACTTGATTTAATTGGGCGTACTTGTGTTTATTAATTGTTGAGTGATATTAATGGTATTCTTGTTGTTTGTTGTGCATATCACTGGTTGTTCCATGTTGTCCTATTGTTATTTATTTCCTATTATTTTGTATATTATATTGCACAGGTTATTAGACTAGTGAGCGTCTTGACTGTACCTCGTCTCTACTTCATTAAGGTTAGTCTTGATACTTACTGGGTATTGACCATGGCGTACCATACTACACTTCTGTACAGAGCCAGGTATTGAAGATATCGTACTTGAGCCGAGTTAAAGCGCGATCATAAGGATTCAAGGTAGAGCTGCTTGGCCGTCGCAGTCCCTTGGAGACTTTTTATTTTATTGTACTCTTAATTTATAATCAAACAGTATTATATATTCGGTCCGCGTGATCATTCCATATATTCATTTAGAGTTCGTGACTCAGTACTACCAGTCTTGGGAGGTTGTGTATTGTAATTATTTCCGCTGTTAGATTTTAATTCAAAAAAGAATGGCTTCAAAATGTAATAGAAATCGGCTTACCTAGTCTTAGCGACTAGGTGCCATCACGACGCATATGGTGGGATATTGGGTCGTGACAATACTGGATTGTACCTGCGGAGCACGTCACTACTTTCAGCCCAGAGGTTAGTCCCTTTACTTATCGAGTTGGTTGTACTCATACTACACTCTGCACCTCATGTGCAGATCCAGGTGCTTCCGGACACGGCGACTGTTAGACCTCAGTGTGTCACCACTTGGAGACTATCAAGGTAGCTGCTTGGCTTCCGCTGACCTTTTCTCTCTTTTCTTTAGTTATTGTATTGTTCTATACTTTCAGACAGTGATTTTTCTTATCAGTCAAACATTGTATTCATATTAGATGCTTATGTACTCAGTGACACCGGGTTTTGGGAGTGTTATATTTTTATTTGTGAGATTTCTTTCGCTGAATTTAATTATTTTGTTTTCAAATTTAAAAGATATGGTGGTTTATTGAGATTGTCGGCTTGCCTAGTATTGAGATAGGTATCATCATGACATGTAAGATTTTGGGTCGTGATAAGGATACGCGCGTTGCGCGTGTACCCCATCTCAGCAAATATAAAATTTTAGAAAATTACATAAATATTATATTAGAATTTGTGTTTGAAGCATAAAATAAAAATTAACAAAAGTTTAAGTTTCTAAAAAATATTGATCCGAATGAGCTAACTTTAATGAAGGAAGAAACTCTCAAGACAAAAATACAATTGTTCTAGGTCTACGATCAATAAGAAATATCATATCAATTGTTTTCAACATATTAGAAAAGACTAAATTACTATTGCAAAAGGTATTCTTTAACTGCTAAATTTTTATTAATCTACTATTTCTTCATTTTGGTATGAGCTTTCTTTCTTTGTCCAAGCACATAACTATGCCTCCAAATGTTTTCTTTTATGGAAGTAAGAGTCTAAGATTGGAATGAAATAGTTACCGTTAATGGATTCTAAAAGGACCATGTTAATCTATGAGCCAAAAGTATGGAGCTTATGTTAAGAAAATTCTCTAAACTTTGCAATGAAGATAAAATAATAAAGTACCAATTGTGTATTATTTGTTATTTTTTAGATGCAAATAACTATCTAGAATAATTATGTATTTTTATTTTTGGGTTATATCAATAAAAAATCGGCTAGAGCGTTATTATTTTCTTGCTTAATTAAAAAGGTACAACCAAAATAACGGAGCCGTAATTATTTTCAAAAATTAACAATATTTTTGAAATGCCACCTATTATATTGTTTAAGTAAATAGAATAACTATGTGTGTGTGTATATATATATATATATATATATATATATATATATATATATATATATATATATATATATATATATATATCTCTTTGGATCGGGCCGTACAACCTCGGCATAAATCGTGCGTAATCTCAAAACTTGAATAACGACTTGTAAAGTATTAGCAAAAAAGAAAAGACTTCTAAAGTCATTTAATTACTATTGTTTTAGAAGATATCGAAAAACTCCACTACTAATTCTTTAAAAAAAAAAGGTAATTTAAATAATATTTATAATTCCTACTTAGTATTAGGAGTTTTTACGTAACTCAAATAAGGAAAGATTTAATAGTCAAACTTTAAATTAATTTGAAAAGTCTAAATATTAGGAAAATAATTTAAATGACTATTTTATCTAGTGTGAAACTTATGTTTAAAGGGTAAAAAAAGCGAATGACATTTCGCTAAGGGCCTTCGTACTTTTAATGTAATATAGAAATATAGATATAGATATAGATACACACACAGCACAAAGCGCTTAGCGAAATTCTTCTTTTTTACCCCTTAAAAATTTCACAACGGCGAAAATTATAATTTAAGTTAATTTTCTAATATTTAAGAGTTTAAAAATCAACTAGAATTTTGGTTATTTCCTTATTAAATTAGGTAGGAAGTACTAATACGTAGAACTTTAAAATATATTAAAATTTTACCTTATATAAATCAAACAAATCATTTATAATATATTTGCTTATTGTATGTAGGCAAACAAATTAGGCACACACATATTTGATAAAGCAAAAGTTCAATACACGTTTCTTTCAAATTAAATATTTAAACTATTGTATGTACGTGAATTTATATTATTATTTTCTTACAAAATTTACTTCTATCATAAAAGTGTAGTCCATGTTTTAACTATCTATAACTTTAATTCATTTTGACCATCTAAAAGTTATATTTAGAATTAAAATTTTAAAGGCCAAAACTTTCAATAATGCGGGAGAAAAATGTAGGGAACTTTTCATATTTGCTTATAGATTCAAACAATATTCCATAATATACAACCACAATTAAATTTTGATATTATACAACTTTTACGTATAATCTTAAAATATGATAGAATCCCTATAGAAAAGGAATGCACATTGTAGCGTATCCCATTTCTCATCCCATCCCATAATTAATGCCTACAAATTCTCCATTTTGTTAAATCAACGTTTTCATTATAAACCCATTAGATTGTTACTATTTCAACTTCATGTTGGTCTCTAAAATTCTCCATCACCTTTATTTATATTATCCTTCAACACACTCTCAACAAATAATTCATTATTTATCAACTTCTCCTTCTCCCGTAGGAGAAATATTCTTCAAATAAAACTATACGAAAAGGTGATGTATTATATATTATATACCAATTTCATAAAAAATATATTATATGATATATTGTATACCATATTTATTAGTAGTATGCATCATATAAACTAAAGTGATATTATACAATGAAGGTATATTGTATAATATACTATACCTGTCACGACTCAAATTAACCCTCTGTAAGGTGTCGTGATGGCACTTAGTCTTTACGACTAGGTAAGCCTAATATTACGAAAAACAAATATACAAAAAATACAACATCTTAAAGATAAACAACATATACAAAATAATTTTACAAAACCCGAAATATCACTAAGTCACAAGCTGCTATAATCTATGTAGCTCTATACAAAAGTCTGAAGATAATAAAGAAAGTCTCTAGACGAGGGAGTAGAAGGGGACTCCTAAGATCTGCAGACGCAAGCAGAAGTACCTTGAAGTCTCCTAGAATCAGCAGCATGCACTAACCCCAAGGTTGATAGCTCTTACCTGGACCTGCACATGAAAACATGCACAGGAAAGGGCATGAGTACACCACAATGGTACCCAGTAAGTGTCAAGCCTAACCTCGATCGAGTAGTGACGAGGTCAGGTCAAGGCCCTACCAGAGTAAATATAATAAATTAAACAGTAAAATATATAAGTAAAATTTATGGTAACATAGTTAAAGAAATTTTAAAAAATTTAACAGTTAAGGGAGCCCTCGGCTCAGAACAAAGTAAACACAATGGGGAATCTCTTAGGATACCGTCCCGTAGTTCTGGATGAATATGCAGTACAGAAAAATCTCCCAGAATACGTCCGTAATCCCAAAGTAAATATGCAGTGCTGGGGGATCTCCCGGAATACGTCTGTAGTCCCAAGGTAAATATGCAGTGCTGGGGGATCTTCCGGAATACGTCCGTAGTCCCAAAGTAAATATGTAGTGCTGGGGGATCTCCCGGAATACGTCCGTAGTCCCAAAGTAAATATGCAGTGCTGGGGGATCACCTGGAATACGTCTGTAGTCCCAATTTAAATATGCAATGCAAGATAAAATGACAGGTATGGCCTCGAATTATACAGTTTACACTAATCACAGATAAGAAAAATAGGGATTTAACTAAGCGTGACGCATAGAATGTCAAATAGGCAGTTAAAACATGTAAGCATGCCTTTCTAGTCTAAACTAAACAATTAAACATATTAGTGCGATTTGATAAGAGAAAACAATTTATGATTTAAAAAGGATAAACAGGATTTTTGCAATAACAGCTCATGTACGTACTCGTCACCTCACCTACACGGCGCCACACACCAAATAATATCAAGATATCCTAAGGGGAAAGTCCCCAACACAAGGTTAGGCAAGCCACTTACCTCGAACCGCTCAAATCAACTCGATATCACGTTCTTGCCACGAGTATCCGACTCCAAATGGCCCGAATATATTCAAAGTAATTGCATAATGTAAATATAACTACAAGTAACTAATTTAGCTAATTAATTCAAAGCTAAAACGTGAAATCAGGAAAAACGCCCAAAACGTCTCCCTGGGCCCACGTCTCGGAATAGGGTAAAAATTATAAACTATGAACACCCATTCACTCACGAGTTCACTCGAACAAAAATCATCTAAATCCGACGTCAAATTTCTATTCAAATCTCAGATTTTCAATTGGGGAACCTTTTCCCCCATTTCCAAACTTTTACCCTCAATTTCCTTAATTAGACTAGGAAAACAACAATAAATTATTGTATTATGATCAAAATAGAGTTAGAATTCGTTACCTAATAGTTCTCCTTCAAAATCCCTCGAGAAATCATCTCCCACCGAGCACCAAATCGGATTTTGTGTTATGAAATTTCAAACACTAGAAATCCCATATTCTGCCCAGCGATTTCCGCATATGCACTCGTAGGGCCGCATCTGCGGTCCCGCATCTTCAGTCACTTAGTGGGCTGGGTCCGCATCTGCGACCCCTGGGCCGCTTCTGCGGATGACCAACCACATCTGAGAGCCCAGCATGGCCTGCCCATTTCCATATCTGCGAACTCCCAAGCGCACCTGCGAGTCCGCACCTGCTGACTCCCCTCTGCAGGTACGAAACACCATAACCAGCAATGCACTAGATTTTTCCTAAGTCTACATTTCTTCCCGTTAAGCATCCGAAACACACCTGAGGCCCCCTAGACCTCAACCAAACATACCAACCAATTCTAAAACACCATACGAACCTAGTCGAGCCTTTAAACCACGTCGAACAACACAAAATAACGAATTTAGCACGGATTCAAGCTTAAGAATTTAAAATTTTCCAAATTCTACAAACGACGCCGAACCACATCAAATCTAGTCCGAATGATCTCAAATTGTACACACAAGTCACAAATGACACTACGAACCTACAGCCACTTTCGAAATTCCATTCCGAGCTCGATATCAAAATTTCCACTATCGCCGAAATCATCAAAAAACTAACTTTCGCCAATTCAAGCCTAAATTTACTACAGACTTCCAAAACACATTCCAGACATGTTCCGAACCCCAAAATCACTCAACGGAGCTAACGAAGTAGACGGAATTCCATTCCGGATCCTTCTTCACACAGTTCCGACTACAGTCCAAACTCTAAGGCTTAAACTCACAACTAGGGACTAAGTGTCCCAAAACTCTTTGAATTCCATAACCAATCACTCCAGCAAGTCCCAAAAGTAGAAACAAATATGGGGAAAGCAGATATTAGGGGATCGGGGCTCAAATTCTCAAAACGATCGGCCGGGTCGTTATATCCTCCCCCTCTTAAAACAATCGTCCGTCCTCGAACGAGTATAAAGACATACCTGAAACTGTGAAAAAATGAGGGTACTGGCTGTGCATATCCTGCTCGGTCTCCCAAGTCGCCTCCTCGACCGGCTGACCCCTCCACTGGACCTTTACTGAAGCAATATTCTTTGACCTGAGCTTTCTGACCTGCCTGTCCAAAATGGCTACTGGCTCCTCAACATAAGATAAATCCTTGTCCAACTGGACTGAGCTGAAATCTAATTCATGAGCCGGATCACCATGATACTTCTGGAGCATAGAAATGTGGAATACCGGATGACCTCCTGCTAGGCTGGGAGACAAGGCAAGCTGATAAGCAACCTGCCCAACGTGCCGCAATATCTCAAAAGGACCAATGAACCTCGGGCTCAGCTTGCCCTTCTTCCCGAACCTCATGACGCCCTTCATAGGCAATACCCGAAGCAAGACCCGCTCACCAACCATAAATGCCAAATCACGAACCTTCCTATCCGCATAACTCTTCTGTCTGGACTGGGCTGTGCGAAGTCTCTCCTGAATAACCTTCACCTTATCCAGGGCATCCTGGACCAAATCCATACCCAACAATCGGGCCTCGCCCGACTCAAACCTTCCCACTGGGGACCGGCACCGCTTACGTACAAAGCCTCATACGGTGCCATCTGAATGCTGGACTGATAACTGTTATTGTAAGAAAACTCTGTAAGTGGCAATTATTGGTCCCATGACCCTCCAAACTCCATCACACAGGCACGCAACATATCCTCAAGAATCTTAATCGTGCGCTCGGACTGCCCGTCCGTCTGAGGGTGAAAGGTTGAGCTCAGCTCCACCCTAGTACCCAACTCCTGCTGTACGGCTCTCCAAAACTGGGATGTGAACTGTGTACCTCTGTCTGAAATGATGGATAATGGAATACCGTGAAGGCGTACAATCTCTCTGATATAAATCTCAGACAACCTCTCAGAAGAATAAGTGGTCAACACTGGAATAAAATGAGCTGACTTGGTCAGCCGATCCATGATCACCCAAATAGCATCAAACCTTCTCAAAGTCCGTGGAAGTACAACTACAAAGTCTATGGTGATCCGTTCCCACTTCCAATCTGGGATCTCTAACCTTTGAAGTAATCCTACCGGCCTCTGGTGCTCATATTTGACCTGCTGACAGTTAAGACACTTGGCCACAAACCCAACTATATCCTTTTTCATCCTCCTCCACCAGTAGTGTTGTCTCAAATCCTGGTACATCTTTGCGGCACCGGGATGAATGGAGTACCGCGAGTTGTGGGCCTCATCGAGAATCAACTCCCGAAGCCTATCTATATTGGGCACATAGATCCGGCCCTACATCCTCATCCCACTGTCATCACCAATAGTCATATCTCTGGCATCACCTCGCCGAACCCTGCCCTGAAGAACTAGAAGATAAGGATCATAATACTGGCGCTCCCTGATACGGTCATAAAGAGAAGACCGAGCAAGCACACAAAGTAATACCTGGCTAGGCTCTGAAATATCCAATCTCACCAACTAGCTAGATAAGGCCTAAACATCCAAGGCTAAGGGCCTCTTAACTGCCGGAAGATATGCCAAACTCCCCAAACTCTCTGCCCGACGACTCAAGGCGTCGGCCACTACATTGACCTTCCCCGGGTGGTACAATATAGTGACATCATAGTCTTTAAGTAGCTCCAACCACCTCCGCTGACGCAAATTACGGTCCTTTTGCATGGACAAGTACTGCAAACTCCGGTGATCAGTGTAAATCTCACAGGGAACCCCGTACAAATAATGACGCCAGATCTTCAGGGCGTGAACAATAGCTGCTAACTCGAGATCATGAACTGGATAATTCTTCTCATGCACCTTCAACTATCTAGACACGTAGGCAATCACCCTATTGTCCTGCATCAAATCCGCTCCAAGGCCAATCCTTGAGGCATCACAATAGACAGTGTAGGACCCCGAACCTATAGGCAAAAGTAATACTGGGGCTGTAGTCAAAGCTGTCTTGAGCTTCTGAAAGCTCTCCTCACACTCCTCGGTCCACCTGAACGGAGCACCCTTCTGGGTCAGCCTAGTCATAGGTGCTGCAATGGATGAAAATCCCCTCACAAAGCGACGGTAATACCCCGCCAAACCAAGGAAACTGCGGATCTCCGTAGCTGATGACGGTCTAGGCCAACTCTGCACTGCCTCCATCTTCTTAGGATCTACCTTGATCCCATTACAAGACACTATGCTGCCCAAGAATGCCACTAAATCAAGCCAGAATTCACACTTAGAAAATTTTGCATACAATTTACTCTCCCTCAAAGTCTGAAGCACGGTCCTCAGGTGCTGCTCATGATCTTCCCGAGACCAGGAATATACCAGGATGTCGTCAATAAACACAATGACAAAGGAATCAAGATAAGGCAGGAACACGCTGTGCATCAAATGCATAAAGGTTGCTGGGGCATTGGTCAGCCCAAATGACATGACAAGAAACTCATAGTGACCATATCTGGTCCTGAAAGTAGTCTTCGGGATATCCGACTCCCGAATCTTCAACTGATGATAACCTTAACGTAAGTCAATCTTGGAAAACACTCTGGCACCCTGTAACTGATCAAATAAGTCATCAATACTAGGCAATGGATACGTGTTCTTCACTGTAACCTTGTTCAACTGTCAATAATCAATACACATACGCATAGAACCATCCTTCTTCTTTACAAATAAGACCGGAGCACCCCAAGGTGATACACTGAGCCTGATGAAGCCCTTATCAAGCAACTCCTGCAGCTGCTCCTTCAACTCTAGAGGAGCCATACGGTAGGGAGGAATAGAAATGGGCGGAGTGCTTGGCAACAAATCAATGCCAAAATCAATATCTTTGTCGGGCGGCATGCCCGGAAGATCAGCTATCGGCCAATTCAAGCCTAAATCAAGCCTAAATCTACTACAGACCTCCAAAATACATTCCGGACGCGCTCCTAACCCCAAAATCACTCAACGGAGCTAACAGAGTTGACGGAATTCCATTCCAAATCCGTCTTCACACAATTCCGACTACGGTCCAAACTCTAAGGCTTAAACTCACAACTAGGGACTAAGTGTCCCAAAACTCTCTGAATTCCATAACCAATCACTCCGGCAAGTCCCAAAAGTAGAAACAAATATGGGGAAAACAGATATTAGGGGATCGGGACTCAAATTTTCAAAACGACCGGGCAGGTCGTTACAATATCAATATCATATAAGTTTGTATTATATAATATACTATATACGATATTTATTAACAGTATACATCATATTTTTTTTCTCAATGTACACATCAGATAACTAAAAGTGTATGTTATATTGTATACTTATGTACCATTTTCACATTAGTTTATACAGTATAATCAGAAAGATATATCATTAGGTGAGAGAGAATCTCAAGGAGAGATTTTTGGAATTAAAAAGTTGTACATAATTTATTTAAAAAGGTAAGATTTTAAAATAAATTGTACTAAAATTAATTTTGTTAAAGCAGTTGTAGAAAATATAAATTAGTCTTTAAAGAGTTGTATTCTATGTAAATTCCTCTAACTAACATGTATTACAAATGAGTTGCCATTATTTTTTTATTCTTCGTAAATATTCCAAAATAACATCCCCCTATATTTCTTATACATTAAGTTATTTGTTATAAAATATTAACTAAATATTATGTTGAGTAATTTCTATCTATGTTGCTTATTTTTGGGTGTTGTACACATTGTGTGGAGCCTTCGGCTATTTGTTATGAAATTAATTGACTTGGTTGTGTCTTTGGAATTTTGGTTGTAGCCATTGGGAAAATTGTGATATGAATTGATTTTGTTATATTGTCGTGATAATTTCTCATGTAAATTATTGTGTTGTGTTAATTAATATTTTGAAGATATAAGGGTGGCATTTCACCGTTGATATTATATGGGTATAAGGGTAGCATTTCACTGTGGTTGTGTTTGTTGGAATATTGTCTGGGCGGAGCGATAAGGGTGGCAATATGAGCGATAAGGGTGGCTATTCATATTGTTTGGGCGGAGCGATAAGGGTAGCTATAGGAGCGATAAGGGTGGCAATAAGAGCGATAAGGGTGGCTATTGTCAGGGACGATATGTGATGATGTGGGGTTGTGGCGTTGATGATTTTCATGTGATGTTGTGATTTTCTCGTGTGTATTTCTATACCTTGTGCAACTTGTCTTGTTGTTGGTAAATTGATAACAATCTAATTTATGTTGAAAATGAGAGCCTGTGGCTATTGCCAGGTGGATTATAAAATGAAATGTGGGCACGAGGTTCCATAAGTAAATAATGAGAATATTTGGCACGTGAATTATCCGTGCAGTTGTGATATAAAATGTGGGCACGAGGTGCTGTGATGAAATGATAATGATAATTATCACGTGAATTGTCCGTGCAGTTGTGATATAAAATATGGGAACGAGGTGCTGTGATGAAATGGTAATGATAATTAGTACGTGAATTGTCCGTGCAGTTGTGATATGAAATCAGGGCACGAGGTGCTGGGGAAATATGATGATTTAATTATGAGCACGAGGTGCCGTGAAAATATGAAAATGGGTTGAGACCCGTGTTTATAAAAAATATGAAAGTGGGCTGAGACCCGTATTTTTATGATTTCGAAATGAGGTGTCACATGGTGACTTTTTAATTGAAAGAATTATATTCAAAATATTTATTTGGAAGGATTTTTACTTAGAAAGTATTATATGAAAGAATTTTATTTGAAAATTAATTATTTGAGAAAATTATATTTGAAAGAGAGTTATCTGGAAGAATTATATGTGAAAGACATTTATTTGAAGGACTTGATTTAATTGGGTGTACTTGTGTTTATTAATTGTTGAGTGATATTAATAGTATTCTTGTTGTCTGCTGTGCATATCACTAGTTGTTTCATGTTGTCTTATTGTTATTTGTTTCCTATTATTTTGTATATTATACTGCACAGGTTATTAGACTAGTGAGTGTCTTGAGTGTACCTCATCTCTCCTCTATTGAGGTTAGTCTTGATACTTACTGGGTACCGACCGTGGCGTACTCATACTACACTTCTGCACATTTTTGTGCAGAGCCAGGTATTGAAGATATCGGACTTGAGTAGAGTTAAAGCGCGATCATAAGGATTCAAGGTAGAGCTGCTTGGCTGTTGCAGTCCCTTGGAGTTTTTTCATTTCATTGTAGTGTTAATTTGTAATCAAACAGTATTGTATATTCGATCCTCGTGATCATTCCATGTATTCAGTTAGAGTTCGTGACTCAGTACTACCAATCTTGGGAGGTTGTATATTGTAATTATTTCCGCTGTTAGTTTTAATTCAAAATAAAATGGCTTCAAAAGGTAATTAAAATCGGCTTACCTAGTCTTAGAGATTAGGTGCCATCACGACGCCTGAGGTGATATTTTGGGTCGTGAAAAGTTGGTATCAGAGCTCTAGGTTCATAGGTTCTAAGAGTCACGTACGAGTCTAGTAGAGTCTTGTGGATCGGTACGAAAATGTCTGTACTTATCTTCGAGAGGCTACAGAACTGTTAGGAAATTTCCATTTCTTTCATTCCTGTCGTGCGGAATTTGTTGAATTTTTAATTTGAACCTTTGTATCTCCATTCTCTCACAGATGATGAGGACACGTGCTACTGGGTTAGCTGAGCAGTCATCTGCACATACTGCTAGAGCTGCAAGAGGTTGAGGTAGAGGTCGAGGAAGGGCACGTGCTACGACTAGTGCACCTGTCAGAACAACAGTTGAGGAGCCAACAGTAGCTCTGGTTGGGGGACAGGTACCAGAAGCACCTGTTGTTACCCCAGGACTTCAGGAGACTTTAGCACAGTTCCTGAGTATGTTTGGTACATTAACTCAGGCGGGATTGATCTCTGTTGCACCAAACATTCCGCAGATTGGGGGAGTAGCTACGACTCCCACCACAACTCCAGATCAACAGGTTCACGTTGGTCAGGTTCCAGGTGTAGTACCGGTACAACCTGTTATTCCAGTTCGGCCTGAGGTCAGGCCCGAGGCATCAGAAGAAGAACAAAAGAGACTTGAAAGGTTTAAGAAATATGTCCCACCAACTTTCAGTGGCAAAGCTACAGAGGATGCCCAAGGATTTTTGGAAAACTTGTCACTGTATTCTCCGCACCATGGGTATTGTGGAAGTGAGCAAAGTTTCCTTTACTACATTTTAACTGTCAGATGCAGCGTATCGGTGGTGGCAAATCTATGAAGAAGGTAGACCAGCCGATGCAGCACCACCAACTTGGACTTAATTTTCGGAAATGTTCTTGAAAGAGTTTGTTCCCCAGACTCTCCGAGATACGTGGCGCACGAAGTTTGAATGGTTGCGTCAGGGCACTATGACAGTGTCAGAATATGCTATCAGGTTCAGTGAGTTAGCCCGTCATGCACCTATCTTAGTTTCGAAAATCAGAGAACGGGTCCGCAAATTCATTTAGGAGCTCGATTATGATATTAAAATATGCATGGCTCGAGAGTTGCAAACTGATGCTCCATTTCAACAAGTAGTGGAGATTGCAAGGAAGATTGAGGGTGTTTTAGGCAAGGAAAGAGAGTCTAAGGAGGCCAAAAGGTCTCGAAGGGCTAGAGGATTCAGTGGATTTTACTCTTTAGCTAGAACCCATTGTAGCGGAGGCTCGAGCAGCCGGTCATCTCAGTCCGCACATCATATTACTCGGGGTGCTCCAGTTTATAGTGCACCACCGACACAAGATTCTTACAGTGGTAATTCCAGTTATTCAGCACAGACTTAGTACGAGCAGTCGTGACCTCAGAGGGGTTATTATGAGTGTGGTGATACTAGGCATATCATGAGAGATTGTCCCAGACTTGGAGGGGTGGATTTCATCAGAACACTCCAGCTACAAGCTTTATTCTAGTTGATACTCCACGTGCACATTCAGCTAGATGTGGAGGACATGCGGGTAGTAGGAGCCTAAGAGGTGGAGGCCCGACCCGTTGATTTAATCACTATGATTTGGCTGAGGTCAATACACCAGATGGTGTCGTTACAGGTACGATCTTGATTTTTATTATAAAACGATATTTTCCTTAATTTGATTCAGTTCTGAATATTGAGGTGAGTCCTCCTATTATGCTCTACTTATGGGTGAGCTTCGTAAATTTGTGACCCACTTATATGTTATCCCTGTTGGGAGATTTGAAGGTGTGAGCCCGTATTTGTCATTTTATTTATGGTACACCATTGAGGGCTATAAGCCCAAAAGTAATTTTTATTATTAATTACAATGGGTTTAATGTGTTTCGGAATAATTGATTCCAATTTTTATGAATTATATGCCCTACCGGTAGGAGGGTTCATTATGTGTTGTGAAAAATGTTTACGAAATTTAATGAAAAGAAGAAAGAAAGGAAACTGAAAATTTCAGTCGGCACAAGGAGCAACATACTTGTGATTCGGAGTTGAGGATGAGATCCTCACATTTTTACATGATGTGAAATATTTAAACCGGGCTGCAAGCCGCGATGGAAGTTATGTAAGGACGAGGTCCTTGTGGTGAAATATTTATAGTTTAAAATTTTCCCTCTGTGAAATTTAATTGTACAATAGTATTAATAGGGAGTCATGCCTGTTAGGCTTATTTGATAATTCTTGTATATTTTTCTGTGCATATTCAGCAATTTTCGTGCTGTAAACATTGAGTTTTAACCAATGAGATGAGTGCCCAGGTGGCGTTAAATGTGATTCATTAATCCGAGTAAGCAATCATGAGGTCTTCATGCCTCACATTCTGTTGTCAGTGTTGTGAAAAATTCGAAATGAGGTGGTGGTTAATATGAGATTAATTGATAATGCTGAAATTAATTATAAACAGCTTTTAAGACCAGGGATGTGGTGATGAGCATACATATGATGTGCTTCATATCCTGATATCATAATGATAATGCAGTGCTTGTAATGCTGAGATTGGTGTAATTCATATACACCTTGATGTATTTTATTGGGTTGTGGATGTGTTATTAGCAGTTGTTTTGGTGTTACTCTAACAGGTGGATAGGCCCAATTACAGGGGAGACTCTGCCGAAATTTCTGGAAAAAATTTGGGAGTTAGTAAAATTTGAAGGATTGAGAATTGCTAAGGAAGAGATAAATATGTTATGTGTTTGAGGGCGAATGATCCTAAGCGAGGGAAGAATGTAACACCCCAGAATTTTTTTTGAAGTAATTCAACACTCTCAAGAAAATTGATGTGTGCGTAGGCACGAGTTACTATAGCCAGTTGAGACTAATATCGTGTGTTGTTGTAAATAAAAATTAGACCTTTTGAAATGTTTGGAGTGTAAGAAATTTGATCTTAAAGCTTACAAATATGGATAAAAGAAATAAACTCAAATGAGATGATGTTGTCACGCTTATCTCAAATGTGGTAGCGTGGAATCAACCGTGAGTATATGTGTAAAAGTAAAATCATCGATTTGGTAACCTCAGAATAATTCTTAGAACATTCGAGGACGAACGTTTGTTTAAGAGGTGGAGAATGTAACGACCCGACTTGTCATTTTAAGAAATTATGCCCCGTCCAGTGACTTAAGGTCTCGAGAAGCTTCACAATATGTATTATTATCGGCGTGTGTGGTCGAGTTTGGTTTTCCGAAGATTCGGAATTTAATTTAAAGAAAAATTCTCATTTTGAAGCTTAATATGAAGCTGCGCAGGGCCTTATGCCATCGAACGGGACTTAAATTCTTAAAACGACAAGTCGGGCCGTTACATTCTCCACCTCTTAAACAAACGTTTGTCCTCGTACGTTCTAAGAATTATTCTGAGGTTACCAAATTCATGATTTTACTTTTACACATATACTCACGGTTGATTCCACGCTACGTCATTTGAGATAAGCCTGACAACATCATCTCATTTGAGATTATTTCTTTTATCCATATTTGTAAACTTTAAGATCAATTTCTTACACTCCAACATTTCAAAAGGTCTGATTTTTCACATCAACGCACGGTATTAGTCTCAACTGGCTTTAGCAAATCGTGCCTATGCACACATCAATTTTCTTGATAGTGTTGAAGTACTTCAAAATTTTTCTGAGGTGTTACATTCTCCCCCGCTTAGGATCATTCGCTCTCAAACACATAACATAACTTATCTCTTCCTTTGCAAATCTAAATCCTCAAAATTTTACTAACTCCCAAATTTTTTTCAGAAATTTTGGCAGAGTTTTCCCTGTAATTGGGCCTATCCACCTGCTAGAGTAACACCAAAACAACTCCTAACAACACATCCACAACCCAACACAATACCACAAGATATATATCAATAACACCAATCTCAGCATTATAAGCATTGCATTATCATAATGATATCAGGACATGAAGCACATCATATGTATGCCCATCAACACATCTATGGTCTTAAAAGCTGTTCATAATTAATTCCAACATCATCAATTAATCTCATATTAACCACCACCTCATTTCAAATTTTCACAACACTTACAACAGAATGTGAGGCATGAAGACCTCATGATTGCTTACTCGGATTAATGTGTAACATTTAACGCCACCTGGGCACTCATCTCATAGGTTAAAACTCAATGTTTTCAGCACCAAAATGGCTGAATATGCACAGAAAAATATACAAGAATTATCAAATAAGCCTAACAGGCATGACTCCCTATTAATACTATTGTACAATTAAATTTCACAAAGGAAAAATTTTAAACTCATAACTATTTCACCACAAGGACCTCGTCCTTACATAACTTCCATCGCGTCTTGTAGCCCGGTTTAAATATTTCACATCATATATAAAATGCGAGGATCTCGTCCTCAACTCCGAATCACAAGTATTTTGCATATTGTGCCAACTGAAATTTTCAATTTCCTTTCTTTCTTCATTTCAATATATTTCATAAACAATTTTCACAACATATAATGAACCCTCCTACCGGTAGGGTATATAATTCATAAAAATTGGAATTAATTATTCCGAAACACATTAAACCCACTGTAATGAATAATAAAAATTACTTTTGGGCTTATAGCCCAACAGGGATAACATATAAGTGGGTCACAAATTTACGAAGCTCACCCATAAGTAGAGCATAATAGGAGGACTCACCTCAATATTCAGAACCGAATCAAATTAAGAAAAATATCCTTTTATAATAAAAATCAAGATTGTACCTGTAACGACACCATCTGGTGTATTGGCCTCAGCCAAATCATAGTGATTAAATCAATGGGTCGGGCCTCCACCTCTTAGGCGCCCACTACCCGCCTGTCCTCCACCTCTAGCTCACTGTGCACGTGGAGTATCGACTGGAATAAAGCTTGTAGCTGGAGTGTTCTGATGAAATCCACCCCTCCCAAGTCTGGGACAATCTCTCATGATATGCCTAGTATCACCACACTCATAACAACCCCTCTGAGGTCGCGGCTGCTCGTACTGAGTCTGTGCCGAATAACTGGAATAACCACTGTAAGAATCTCATGTCCAATGGTGCACTATAAACTGGAGCACTCCGAGTAATATGATGTGCGGATTGAGGTGACCGACTGCTCGAGCCTCCGCTATAATGGGTTCTAGCTGAAGAGTAAAACCCACAGAACCCTCCAGATCTTTGAGAACTTTTGGTCTCATTAGACTCCCTTTCCTCGACTAAAACGCCCTCAATCTTCCTTGCAATCTTCACTACTTGTTGAAATGGAGCATCACTTTGCAATTCTTGAGCCATGCATATTTTAATATCATAATCGAGCTCCTCAATGAATCTAGGAACCCGCTCTCTGATTGTAGGAACCAAGATAGGTGCATAACGGGCTAACTCACTGAACCTGATAGCATATTCTGACATTGTCATAATGTCCTGACGCAACCGTTCAAACTCTGTGCGCCATGCATCTCTAGAAATTGTTCAAACTCTGTGCGCCACGCATCTCATTGTCATAGATTTTCCACCACCGATACGCTGTGCCTAATACCTGAAATGTAGTAAAGGCAACTCTGCTCACTTCCATAATACCCATGGTGCGGAGAATACGGTGACAATTTTCTAGAAATCCTTGGGCATCCTCTGTAGTTGTGCCACTGAAAGTTGGTGGATTATATTTCTTAAAAATTTTCAAGTCTCTTTTGTTCTTCTTCTGATGTCTCGGGCATGACCTCAGGCCGAACAGGATTAACAGGTTGTACCGGTACTACACCCGGAACCTGACAAACGTGAACCTGCTGCTCTACAGTTGTGATAGGAGTCTAAGCTACTCCCCCAATCTGTGGAATGTTTGGTGCAACAGAGATCAATCTCGCCTGAGTTAATGTACCAAACATACTCAGGAACTGTGCTAAAGTCCCCTGAAGTACGGGGGTAACAACAGGTGCTTCTGGTACCTGTCACCCAACTGGAGCTACTAGTGGCTCCTTAACTGTTGTTCTGGCAGGTGCTCTAGTCGCAACACGTGCCCTTCCTCGACCTCTACCTCGGCCTCTTGCAACCCTAGCAGTATGTGCGGATGCCTGCTCAACTAACCCAGTAGCACGTGTCCTCACCATCTATGAGAGAATGGAGATACAAAGGTTCAAATTCCCAGTTCAACAAATTCCGCACGACATGAATGAAAGAAATGGAAATTTCCTAACAGTTTTGTAGCCTCTCGAAGATAAGTACAGACGTCTCCGTACCGATCCGCAAGACTCTACTAGACTCGTTCGTGACTCGTAGAACCTATGAAACTAGAGCTCTGATACCAACTTGTCACGACCCAAAATCCCACCACAGGCGTCGTGATGGCACCCAGTCTCTAAGACTAGGTAAGCCGATTTCAATTACATTTTTGGAGCCATTTTTTTAAACTAACAACGGAAATAATTACAATATACCACCTCCCAAGACTGGTAGTACTGAGTCACGAACTCTAATGGAATACATGGAATGATCACGAGGACCGAATATACAATACCGTTTGATTAAAATTAACAGTACAATGAAATAAAAAGACTCCAAGCGACTGCGACGACCAAGCAGCTCTACCTTGAATCCTTACGATCCCGCTTTAACTCTTCTCAAGTCCGATGTCTCCAATACCTGGCTCTGCACAAAAATATGCAGAAGTGTAGTATGAGTACATCACGGTCGGTACCCAGTAAGTATCAAGTTTAACCTCAATGGAGTAGAGACGAGGTACAATCAAGACACTCACTAGTCTAATAACATGTGCAATATAATATACAAAATAATAGGAAATAAATAATAATAAGGGCAGGATAAAACAACCAGTGATATGCACAACAGACAACAAGAATACCATTAATATCACTCAACAATTAATAAACACAATTACACCCAATTAAATCAAGTCCTTCAAATAAATGTCTTTCACATATAATTCTTCTAGATAACTATCTTTCAAATATAATTTTCTCAAATAATTATTTTTCAAATATAATTCTTTCAATAAATCTTTTCAAATATAATTTCCTCAAATAAATATCATTCAAATATAATTCTTTCATATAATACTTTCTAAGTAAAAATCCTTCCAAATAAATATTTTGAATATAATTTTTTTCAATTAAAAAGTCACCACGTGACACCTCATTTCATAAACATAAAAATACGGGTCTCGACCGTTTTTCATATTTCCATTGCACCTCGTGACCATAATTAAATCATCATATTTTTCCGGCACCTCGTACCCTCATTTCATATCACAACTGATAGACAAATCACGTGCCAATTATCATTATCATTTCATCACAGCACCTCGTGCCCACATTTCATATCAAAACTGCACGGACAATTCACGTGCCAAATATCCTCATTATTTACTCACGGCACCTCGTGCCCACATTTTATTTTATAAACCGCTTGGCAATAGCCACAGGCTCTCAATTTCAACATAAATCAGATTGTTATCAATTTACCAACAACAAGACAAATTGCACAAGGTATAAAAGTAAACACAAGAAAATCACAACATCACATGAAAATTATCAACACCACAACCCCACATCATCACATATCGTCCCTGACAATAGCCACCCTTATCGATCCGCCCAGACAACAGTGAAATGCCACCCTTATAACCAATTAATATCAACGGTGAAATATCACCCTTATCTCCCCAAAATAATAACTCACACAACACAATAATTTATACGGAAAATTATCACAGCAACATAACAAAATTAATTCATATCACAATTTGCCCAATGGCCACAACCAAAATCCAAAGCTACAACTAAGTCAATTAATTTCATAATAAATAGCCAAAAACTCCACACAATGTGTACAACACCCAAAAACAATCAATAGAGATAGAAATTACTCAACATAAAGCAAAGTCTTCATTAAATTCAAATTTTCAATAATTATATAAACATCTCTTCTTAAGCTCATTTAATTAATTATTTGCATAGGAAAAATCCATAATGAAATTAAATTTCAATAATTATCAAACCAACAAATTCACGGAATTACATAAATAATCAAGTAACAATCACATCAAATTATCATATAACAACAGATTCAACAATAACAAGGATTTAGGCACGACAATTAGATGATTAAATATATACCAACAATTACCCAATTTACAACACAATAAGCTCAGAACTTTAACTCAATAAAATTTACAAATATAAGCCGAGTACGAACTCGTCACCTCACGTACACGACTTTTCACATTTCACAAATGGCACATAAGACTCGATGCCTAAGGGGTAATTCCCCCACTCGAGGTTAAGCAAGACACTTACCTTTTTGAAGTTAGGCCAATATTTCAAAATATCCTTCTTGCTTGAATTAACCTCCGGTCAGCTCAAATCTATCCAAATTAATTGTGTAACTTCATTAAAATTAATCAGAAATAATTCCGCATAATAATACGTCGACTTAAAATTTTATTCCAAAAAGACAACAAAAGTCAATGCGGGACTCACCTCTCGGAACCCGACATAATTTTCATGAAATCCGAACACCCATTCCAATACGAGTTCAACCATACCAATTTTATCAAATTCCAATAACAAATCGACCTCCAACTCTTAAATTTAAACCAAAAGGGTTTTCTAAAATTTTCAACTCAATTCACTAATTTAATGATAAAAACAACAATAGATTCATGTAATTTAACCAAAATCAAGTTAGGAATTCTTACCCCAATGATTTCCTTAAAAAACTCTAAAAACTTCGCCTCACCCGAGCTTCCTTGGTCCAAAAATGGAAGAATGACACAAATTTGGACTTTATTCTGCTGCCCAGGGATTTGTTCTTCGCGTTCGCGAGACTCCCCTCACGTTCGCGATGAACAAATTCTTCAAAAGTCATTTTCAAAATCTTCTCGGACAGCCTTTAGTATAATGGTTATAACTTTTTGTACAAAATTCCAAATGATGAATGGTTTAGATTTCCGAAAACTAGACTCCAAGGACTATAACTTTGATTTGTTGCTAATCTCCTAATTCCTTATAGATTATGTGATATAAGCTTCCAACGTTAGCCCTATGCAACCGAGATTTCCAAACACTTCCCGGACAGCCTATAGTGTATCTACCATAACTCTTTGTACACAACTCCAAATGACAAATTATTTAACTTTCTGAAAACTATACACAAATGACTACAACTTTTGTTTTTAAATAACCTCCAAATTCCTTATACATTGCTAGATATGAGCCTCTAAAGTCAGACAACGAACAACAAAATTTTCTTCTTCGCGATCGCGAGAAACTCTTCGCGAACGCGAAGAACAAACTCCCAACAGCAAAATCCTTCGTCGCGAATGTGAGAGGCTCCTCGTGAATGCGAAGAACAACACCAGAACCAGCAACCAACAGCATCAAAACACCCAATCTTGGTCCAGAACCACCCCGAAACATACCCGAGCCCCTCGGGACCACGTCCAATCACACCATCCAGTCCCATAACATAACACGGACCTGCTCGAGGCCTCAAATCATATCGAACAACATCAAAATGACGAATCACACCTCAAATCAAAATCTATGAACTTTAATCTTTCAAATTCTATATCTTGTGTCGAAACACATCAAATCAAACTAGAATGACTTCAAATTTTGCACACAAGTCATAATTGACATAACAAAGCTATTCAAATTTCCAAAATCGGATTCCGACCTCGATATCAAAAAGTCAACCCCCCGGACAAACGTTTCAAAAATTTGACTTTCGCCATTTCAAGCTTAAATTGGCTACAAACCTCAGATTCACAGTCTCGACATGCTCCTTAGTCCAAAATTACTCAACGGAGCTAACGGAACCGACAAAACTCCATTCCGCAGTCGTCTTCACATAGTTCCAACTATGGTCAAAATCCTAAGACTTAAGCTTCCGTTTTAGGGACTAAGTGTCCCAAATCACTCCGAATCATCCGATAACTGAATTCAACCACGCACGCAAGTCAATACACATAATACGAAGCTGTGCAGGGCCTTATGCCACCAAACGGGACTTAAATTCTTAAAATGACAAGTCGGGTCGTTACAAAGGATGTCATTTAACCGTTGATATTATGTGGGTATAAGGGTGGCATTTCACTATGTTTGTGTTTGTTGGAATATTGTCTGGGCAGAACGGTAAGGGTGGCAATAAGAGTGATAAGGTTGGCAATAGGAGTGATAAGGGTGGCTATTGATATTGTCTGGGTGGAGCGATAAGGGTGGCTATAGGAGCGATAAGGGTGAAAATAAGAGCGATAAGGGTGGCTATTGTCAGGGACGATATGTGATGATGTGGGGTAGTGGCGTTGATTATTTTCATGTGATGTTGTGATTTTCTTATGTTTATTTCTATATCTTGCGTAACTTGTCTTATTTTTGGTAAATTGATAACAATTTGATTTATGTTGAAAATGAGAGCTTGTGGCTATTGCCAGGCGAATTATAAAATGAAATGTGGGCACGAGGTGCCGTGAGTAAATAATGAGAATATTTGGCACGTGAGTTGTCCGTGCAGTTGTGATATGAAATGTGGGCATGAGGTGCTGTGATAAAATGATAATGATAGTTAGCACGTAAATTGTCCGTACAGTTGTGATATGAAATGATGGCATGAGGTGCCGGGGAAATATGATGATTTAATTATGAGCACGAGGTGCCGTAAAAATATAAAAATGGGTTGAGACCCGTGTTTATGAAAAATATGAAAATGGGCTGAGACCCGTATTTTTATGATTTCGAAATGAGGCGTCACATGGTGACTTTTTAATTGAAAGAATTATATTCAAAATATTTATTTGGAAGGATTTTCACTTAGAAAGTATTATATGAAATAATTTTATTTGAAAAATAATTATTTAAGAAAATTATTTTTGAAAGAGGGTTATCTGGAAGAATTATATGTGAAAGACATTTATTTGATGGACTTGATTTAATTGGGTGTACTTGTGTTTATTAATTGTTGAGTGATATTAATGGTATTCTTGTTGTCTGCTGTGCATATCACTGGTTATTTCATGTTGTCCTATTGTTATGTGTTTCCTATTATTTTGTATATTATATTGCACTAGGTTATTATATTAGTGAGTGTCTTGACTGTACCTCGTCTATACTCCATTGAGGTTAGTCTTGATACTTACTGGGTGCCGACCGTGGCGTACTCATACTACACTTCTGCACATTTTTGTGTAGAGCCAGGTATTGAAGATATCGAACTTGAGCAAAGTTAAAGCGCGATCATAAGGATTCAAGGTAGAGCTGCTTGGCCATCGCAGTCCCTTGGACTCTTTTCATTTCATTGTACTATTAATTTGTAATAAAACAGTATTGTATATTCGATCCTCGTGATCATTTCATGTATTCAGTTAGAGTTCGTGACTCAGTACTACCAGTCTTGGAAGGTTGTATATTATAATTATTTTCGTTGTGAGTTTTAATTCGAAAGAAAATGGTGTCAAAAGGTAATTAAAATTGGCTTACCTAGTCTTAGAGACTAGGTGCCATCACGACGCCCGATGTGGGATTTTAGGTCGTGACAATTAAGTCATTTTTAGAATTTATATTGTCATTTATTAATTTTTTTAGGAGCTATAGGCCAACCTCGTCATTCTTATATCTATAAAAGTCCAAGAGATCTAATTTATCAATTTATATTATCTGACAAATCATCGCGAAAAAAGTATACTTTGGAATTATTTGATTTCGATAATATTTACAAGGTATTCCTATAAAACACTAAGGACTTTCATGTGGAAGGATTTTATCCTTTATAGAGCTAACTAAATAGAGTTTATTAACATATATTTACAAAGTTATTTTAATCACCCTACCGGTCGTTTTAAGTATTACAATCCCGTTCCCTTATTTACTGCTCAATTTATGCTTTACAGTTGTTATGTGACTTGCCGTGGAAATTGATTTGGGTCCGGTGAGGTTTTGGAATGAATCGGAACACTTAGTTCCAAGGTTTAAAGCTTAAGTTAAAATAGTGACCGGATATTGATTTATATGTAAACGACTCCGGAATATAATTTTGATAATTCCAATAGCTCCGTATAGTGACTTTGGACTTAGGAGTGTGTCCGAAAAATTATTTGAAAGTTCGTAGTTAAATTAGGCTTGAAATGGCTACAATAGAAATTCAAGTTTGGAAAATTGACTGGGGAGTTGACTTTTTGATATCGGGGCCGGAATCCGATTCTGGAAATTGAAATAGCTTCGTTATGTCATTTATGACTTTTACGCAAAATTTGAGGTCAATCGGAATTGATTTGATAGGTTTTGACATCGAATGTAGAAGTTGGAATTTCATAGTTTCGTTAAGATTGAATTGGGGTATGATTCGCGGTTTTAGCGTTGTTTAATGTGATTTGAGGTTTTGACTAAGTTCGTATGATGTTTTGGGACTTGTTGGTATGTTTGGTTGAGGTCCCGAGGGCCTCAGTTGTGGTTCGGAGTGATTTCAGACCATATTTCCTTGTTTTGCTACTGCTAATGTCTGGTGCGTGGTTTTGTTCTTCGCGAACGCGAAGGTGTTCACGCGTTCGCGAAGAAGGATCTGTTGGGTAATGATATTTGTGCCACGCATTCGCGACAGGGGCCTCGCGTCCACGCAATGTAAGAAGGTAAGGCTACACGTTTGCGACTCGAAGATCGCGTTCGCGAAGGGAAAACTTGGTCTGGGAAACTTTAGCCTTCGCATTCGCGGAAGGAGCCATGCGTTCGCGAAGGGTTATTGGTGAGGCAGGTGAGATCATGCTTCGTATTCACGTAGAAGGGGCTGCATTCGCGAAGGTCAAGCTCAGTGTGCATCGCGTTCGCGAGACAGCCCACGCGAAAGCGAAGAGGAATTTGATGGCAGCACATTTTTGTACTTCGCGAACGCGAGGCAAGGGTCGCGTTCGCAAAGAAGAGAAGCCTGGACAGAAACTTTACGTTCTGAAAATGGGATTTCGTCCCATTTTCCAATTTTGACGATTTGAAGCTCGGGAAGAGGTGATTTTAGAGAGATTTTCAAGGAAAACAACGGGGTAAGTGTTCTTAACTCAATATTGGTCAAATTACCCGAATCCATGATTGTTTTTAACATTTAATTGGTGAATTAAGTTGGAAAATTTTGAAAATCCTCTTGGTTTAATTTGAAGATTTGAGGGTAGAGTTGATGTCGGAATTTGGTAAAATATATATAGTTGGACTCGTGGTTGAACGGGCTTTCGTATTTTGTAGCTTTTGTCGGGTTTTCAGATGTGGGCCCCACAGGCGATTTTTGAGTATAATTTCATATTTTGTGGGAAAACTTAGTATTTTGATATGGAATTAATTCCTATAATTTGTGTTGACTGATTCGAATTAATTGTGACTAGATTTGAGCTGTTCGAAAGTTGAAACGCGCAGAATGGAATTTCTGGAGCATTGTTTGCTTGCTCGACATTTGGATTCGGCTTATTCGAAGTAAGTAACATCTCTAATCTTGGAGCTGACGGTATGAACCCTGATTATACGTGTTATGTGAATTGTTTGGAGATGATGCACATGCTAGGTGATGGGCGTGTGGGCGTGCACCGTAGAAATCGAGACTCAGTTGATTTCGTAGAGCTTTATAGTCAATTAGCTCGTATTTCTCCATGTATTTTATGTGTTAGAGAAACTGAGCTGTGACTCATGTTAGAAACCATGCTTAGGCAAATGTTGGTATTATTGGGACCCACTGCGGTCATTTTTGTTGTCGAATTATTTGTTTAAATTGTACTTTCATACTCAGTCATGTTCATTCACTTCATATCATCTCTCAGTCTCAGTTGCTATTTATTGATTCATCATATCATCATTTTGGGGATGATTTTCATGACATTGTGAGCCCGAGAGACTAATGACTGAGTGAGGCCGAGGGCCTGATGGTGAGGATATTTATGGGATCAGGCTGCGCGCTGCAACATATTTTATTGATTGATGCCATGATTGGTGTAGCGACCCAACCGGTCATTTCGTCTTTTAGAACCCCATACCCTTTAATAAAACTCCCCGAATGTCTTTTTAATGATTTTATGACTTGCGGGGATGGTTGGTTCGGGATTTGGATGTGTTTGGGTTGAAATGAGAACACTTGGTTTCTTAAGTTAACCTTAAAAGGCCAAGTTTGACTTCGGTTAATATTTTGAGAAAAATGACCTCGGAATCGGGATTTGACGGTTCCAATAGGTTCTTATGATGATTTTGGACTTGGGCGTATGTTCGAATCGGGATTCGAATAACCCGGGAGTGTTTTGGTGCTTAATAGTGAAAATCAACTATTTGAAGGTTTAAAGTTCTTTAAAATTGATTTGGAGTAGGTTTTTGAGTAATTGAAGTCCGATTAATAGTGATTTAGGACTTGCACGCAACTTTTCGTGTCATTCCGAGCAGTTTAAGTATATTTTGGCGCATTGGATGTAAATTGAAGAAATTGAAATCCTAAGTTTGAATCAATTTGGTTTAGGGTATGATTCTTAGATTTGATGTTGTTTCATGCATTCCGAGAGATCGAGCGAGTTTGGGAAATTGAGCAACGACTGAAGCTCCTAGCTACTATCATAATCGCACCTGCGCTTGGACAGCCGAGGTGCGAACGAGAGAAACCTGCCCAGCCATCGCAGATGCGAAGAATTTGGCGCACCTGCGAACTCGCAAGTGCGATGGCCTTCTGCGTGGAAGCAGAAAAATACGCAGGTGCGAAGGGATGGGCGCACCCGCGCTTGCGCAGAAGCGAGCATTTCTTTCGCAGGTGCGGAACCAGGAAAAGAAGGAAAACGTGCACCTGCGAGGAATTTCCGCAGGTGCGAAAGCCACATGTGCGGTACTCCTTCGGCAGGTGCGAAAAACCTGTTTGGGCATAACCTTATAACGGACGAAAACTCAGTCCATTTCTTTCTATTTTTCATCCATTGTTGGGCGATTTCAGAGCTTTTGAGAGGAGATTTCAACTAGCAACTGAAAGGTAAGTTAATTCCACACTCCTTAAGTTAAATACATAGATTGTAGGTAGATTATAACTAGTAAATCTTAGAAATCAAGGGTTTAGGTAAAAACCCTAGATTTTTATAAAAATGCGATTTTAACCACGAAAATAGTTATGGAATTGGGTAGAAATTATATATTTAAGTTCTTGAGATTATGGTTAACGTTTTCATCCAAATATTTCTAGAATCCGAGCACGTGGGCCCTGGGTGAATTTTAGGAATTTTACCATTTTGGATAAGGTAATTTATTTAATAGATAAATTTTGATTCTTTTACATATATTAATTATTTTGTATAATATTTGGATAGTCTTGGATTTTCGGCGTCGAATCGAGAATTTAACGCGACGTGATAATCGGAAAGTGGACTTTGAGACGAGGTAAGTCTCTTGTCTAATCTTGTGAGGGGAAAAATAGCCCATAGGTTTTAAATTAAATAATTGTTGTTAATTGCGGGGGCTACGTACGCACGAGGTAACGAGAGTCCGTGCGTAGCTACTATAAATGCTAAAGTCCGGGTAGTTTAGGACTCAAAGCATGAATTACTTGTGCAAATTGTATTCCTTGATTAATTAATATTAAATAATATATATGAATATATTGTGAATTTTTAGATAAAGATATTAAAGGATGAAAATCTCATATGCTTGATTTTCTGTTTAAATCAATTAATCGTTAAAAACAATTGTTCTCCTCCCGAATTTATCTCATAATAAATATACTCTCCTTCCGGAGATAGATAAGAAAATGTCCTCCTTTCTTGTGGAGCGAGTCGAATGCCTCGGTAGGATAGATGCATCTATGGATCGCGCCACACGTCCCTCAGCAGTGTACACGACACTCTAGAACGGACCGTACGTCCTCGGCAGAAATTGTGCTTAATAATAATAATTACATGATACTTTAATAATTTTTTCAGCTTGCGAAGCTAATTGATAAATTGAAAAATCCTAGGAATTTAATGAATTATTATTCTTGCTTGTTAAGGAATTAATTGTTATTCCTTTAAATGAGATTTAATTGATAAATTAAAAATTTATTGAAATTGAATTGAAGTTTGTAAAGCTATTTGATAAATTGGAAGTTTTATTGAAATTGCATGAATTAAATAAATAAATTGGAAAGTTGTTGCATTTGAAGGATTTTTATTATTTCTGATAATTGAATAAAATTATTGTTAACTCTGTGAACCATGTTGATTTGAATAATTATAATTCATTCCAATTATTATTATTGACCCATAGTGAGTGTCAAAGTCGGCTATCTCATCTCTACCACTTTGAGATTAGGCTTGATACATACTGGGTACACGTTGTTTTCGTACTCATACTATACTTGCTGCACATTTTATTGTGCATGTACATATATGTATAGCGGCCTTGTGGGCGCAGAGGTGTGATTAATAATTGTGGGGACATAGGTGAGCTGCATTCTATATTACGATCCGCAGCTAACAGAGTCTCCTTCAGAGTTATTATATTTTTCTATCTAATTTGTATTCTGGACAGATGTTGTATTTTATTTTTAATTCCCTAGAAAATGCTCATGCACTTGTGACACCGGGTTTTGATAATGGTTGTGAATTGTTTAGAAATTTAGTTGCTAAAAAAATATTTATCATTTACTCTATGATTTTTATCATTACAATTTCATTGAAGAAATTTTTATTTCAAAAATACTAAAATGGGTAATTAAGTTAATTGATTATGGTTGGCTTGCCTGACAGTGGTGTCCGGCGCCATCATGGCCTTTTTGGATTTTGGGTCGTGACAACATGGTATCAGAGCACTAGGTTCACTTAAGTCTCACAAGTCATGAGCGAGTCTAGTAGAGTCTTACGGATCGGTACGGAGACGTCTGTGCTTATCTTCGAGAGGCTACAGGGCTGGTAGGAATACTTTCTTTTTTTTTATTCCTCATCGTGCGATTCGATTCCTTTTAGGTTTATGCCTACATTTTCTTCCTATTCAATCTTATGCGAAGTGAATGCTTGTTATAAATTGGGGATCGAGAAAATTTCTAATGGTACTACAAATATAGTGCGGGATGCTTCTCCCTGTGTTATTAATTGGGCTATTGTCGTCGCCTTGCGGAAGGCCGCTCTATCATTTCAGTTCAGTATCAATACTACCAAAGGTTTTGAGATTTGGCATTGATTGTTATGAGGATTCATGCATTGTTATTGCATAGTGTTTATGTAATGGTAGAATGCCTGTCTATGTGTCAGGGCAGTAAACGACTTGAAAGAAGGTTTTTCTTAGTACATGATTCAGAGGTTCCACGTTTTAATTCCAGCGGAGAAAAGGCAATCGAACTATGAATGTTCAGGTTTGGGGTTTATGGAGTAACGAAGCTTGATATTTTCGAGTGTGGTAGAATTCTCAATTTTCATATGGTGTCATCGCCTTGTAAAATGCGTTAAGGTTCACCGGTGTTATGGTTTTCTTCAACTCGCCTTCACGACGGGGTGTTAGGAATTTGTATAAAGGAAACAGTCGTTAGAGATCGCGGTGTGCAGTGATTCAGGATCGAAGCAACGTTTCTAGTATTGATGTCTCAAGAAGGATGATCGTCAGAAAGGTTTAAAGTTGGTAACGAGCTATTGGTTCAAGTGCTATAGAGATAGATTTTGAGTTAAAACAATAACTGGGCAGCAAAGGATGAGGAAGGACATGTGGTAGGTGCCTTGCGGTGGTTAGGCTCCGAAAAGGCCAAGTGTAAGAAAACAGAAGCAGAGTAGTTGGTTAAAGGAGATGGTTGACCAAAGTGGGAGAGTGCCAAGGTAGCACATGGTTTATGTGGTAGGATGATTACACGTCTTGAGGAATGTTTGGAGTGATTTGGGATATAGAATGGACAATGACAAGGTCTAGGGTCTTAAGTTGTAATATTAGCTGCTATATTGAGGAAGATTGGATACAACAGGAGGGAGTTGCTTGATATGAAAAAGGATACAACATGACTTTGGATTGGAAGGTATTGTCGCACCTCTAGTTGACGTCCATGAGGAGTGAACGGACTGGTGCAGCTGGTGAATGAGCCTGGAATTAGGATGATCTACTGATTTCATAGTATTTGCACCCAGTGCAGCGGCGTTGGAATATGTCGGCATGTAATTTCCACGGGTGGGTTATCTCCTGTGAGCAGGTTAGCGGTTGTGTGGTATTGACGAAGCTTCCGGTAAGAAATTTAATATGTAAATGTGGCTAGTGGTTCGGAATATTTATTAAAGGTTAATAGAAGGATTTCGAGAAAATTTGGCGAGCTGCATTTGCAGGATCATGTCAACAATGAATAAAGAATCTCGGTGGATTCCAACAATTTTGTAATTATAGCTTCAAGCTAAGTGGGAGAGCCCCACCGTCTATGATTGGATTGCGTAGTGTCAACTTGTGCGGTTTCTAGTCATCGGTATATTGGTGGGTCATTGCAACTAAGGAAAGAAAATATCAGTGGTAATTTGAGCAAAGTATTTGGGGAAAGTGTGCCATATTTGGCCTTATCAATTCATATTCAGGTTTTTGGAAGACTCAGATTTTATGCTTCATGTATATGTAATGCACAGGAAAGTGAAATAGTCGGATGTTTCTTTGATAAAGTGTCCATGTGCTAGCAGGGCCTTGGAATTGATCATGTTTGGGAACAAGTCAGAGCAAGTGACTCTCAATAACGGTCCTAGTGGATTCAAAAAAAAAATTAAAGTGTGGTACCTAAGGATCTCGAGTCCGTAGTATGGTTGAGTATCGAGCTTTTGTAGCAGATTATGAAACAGGGTTCGAAGTACTCAGCTTTATCTTCAGGTTGTGGTGTAGCAATAGAGAAACGGAAGAAAATAACTTCGGATTCATAAAAGAAGCATCAGAATGGGTGTACCAATTGAAGATGTGAAGGTGCACACAAGAAGAGATATGAGATAATTAGTGGGTTTTGAAATAGCGTGGTCTCATGAAATAAGGTCACTCAGGATGAGTACGGATTTAAGTTCGTGATGTAATGAATGGAGCTATTATTATTTCTAAGGCAAGTTGAGAATAAATTGAGAAAGGACGGATCGGCTAACAATGGTTGAATCGGCACGATGGTGGCAATGATCAGTTCCTTCAGCGCGTTGAATTATGCATGTGATTTGTGGCGGTAGGTGCGAGGCTTGACGGTCGCTGTAATTGATTTTATTTGGAGGAATTCAAGTATTATGACATGTTATGTGTAGAGGGATCCCAGAAGAGTTATGGTGGTTTAGACCGCTACTTGAGGCCGGTATTTTCTACGAATATGGAAATTCAATCACGTGTTGCAATGGTTCTCTTGAAATGAGTTAAAAATATGGTTTCTATATGATGAAGTGTTTACCCTATTAGTGGTTTGGGAGTTATGATGGAATTCTTGTACTCCTACACATTGGCATGGTTAAGTTCACTAAGTAGCATGGGATTCGAAAGTTGAGGATTTAAGATTTTGGTTCGGTGTTGACAAGGATATCATGAGCTCGGTTGAGCAGGAAAAGGATTTAGATGTTTAAAGTAAGATGGTATTGTTTTTGGCATCATCTAAGGTGGATGTCAGGTGTAAGAGACCTTGTGTATTGATTTGTGGATTCTTGATATGCTTTACAGCATTAGTGTAACCGGTAGCATGGATGTGCAGACTTGTTACCTGTTGTGGAAGGTCGTGGGAGCGTGTCTCACGGAAAGATTGTGTAAGAGTGACATGTAGTCACTTGATTGAGTGAAGATTGAAACCAAGTATGAAGATTGTGGTGATATCGCTGATTCGAGAATTTATGCCTAGAGGGCGCTCGGTTCATTTGGTTGTGGACTGTGGAAGTTTGTTCCGACTATGATGGCTATTCTTGTGTATTATGGGAAAAAGGGTTATTATGGATCCTTGAAAGGTTATTAGCCTAGTAAGGTGCGATCATAATTGGCTTGAGGTCTGTGGATGGATTTAAATATGAATACGGGCTCTATATCAGGCCGGATATGTTCATTTCAGCATAAAAGCTCCCTATGGAGGAGTATTTGGACGTTGGATGTCGTTTCGTCGTCGGTTATTTCATGTAATACTATATTTTGCCGTGTGAGTTATGAAACGGCTTGATAAAATTCTTATGTGTTGAGGTTTCGCGTAGCGATGGTGTTATGTGAGTAGGATGGCTCTCGAGATTCAGATCATATATCTCACCTTAGTTGTGCTTGAGTTTTATAGCGTATGGCGTTGTCGGTCCTTCCAAGGATGGTATTATGCACTTAGCGTGCTTGTGTCCGATGTTCGGATATTTTGTAAGTAATGAGAATTCTAGCTCGATAAGTATTTTGTTTTTTATATAGATTCTTTTTGTGCGGATGGGTTTTCACGCCGCAACAGTGTGATGTTGAGTAGAGTTCCCTATATTCTATTTTGTGTGTTTTTGTGTCCCATTTTCTCGGGAAGGTACATGACACCTTTTCAGTTGTTTAATTAGTCACGTGGGTTAAGTAATCCTTTCCATAGTCTGTTTTCCTTATGTATCGCAATCGAGTCCGTAGCTTATTAGCTCATTGTTGCGTCATATGAGACTTTTTGTCATGTCTGATATGGCTTATTGCCTGAGCAGCTTATACTAAGTGAGACGAGGTTATTGGATCCAGGATTCGTACGATCGGATTATATGAAGTATAATAAAGAGAAAATACCATTATTAGGTCCATAATGAGGCAATGGTTCTTGTCAGAAGGAGAAATTCAATAATTTGTTGACTCAGCAGTTAGTTATGAATTTTTACACATTGCTTCCATCGTGGAAGCACATCAAGAGTTAGAATATGAATTATAGGTATCATGAAGTGTGTTGTGAACATCAGATTCATGGAATTTCGGCTATTGTTATCGGAGGATAATATTATGATCATGTGAATGGTGCGGTGCATGGTCTATATTCAACCAAGGTATGCAACCCTATATTGGTGCATCGTGTAGTGATTGATACGCCATTCATAGGTTGGAAACAAGCATGGTGGAGAATTCTGGATGTTAGAATTGTGCTTTAAGGCTTATTTGCCAAAATAAAGGGGAGAATCTTCAGATTGGCTCGAGTTAATGTGCTCAACTAGGTGTGGTATCACGGGTAGGTGCACGAGGTGTTAAACAGTAATTTTGGATAACTCCGGAACACTCCTTAGAACGCTCGAGGACGAACGTATATTTAAGTGAGAGAGAATGTAATGACCCAACCGGTCATTTCAAATTTTAGAACCCCGTTCCCTTAAATAAAACTCCCCGAATGTGTTTTTAATGATTTATGACTTGCGGGGATGGTTGGTTCGGGATTTGGATGTGTTTGGTTTGAAATCGGAACACTTGGTTCCTTAAGTTAACCTTAAAAGGCCAAGTTTGACTTCGGTCAATATTTTGAGAAAAACGACCTCGGAATCGGGATTTGACGGTTCCAATAGGTTCGTATGATGATTTCAGACTTTGGCGTATGTTCGAATCGTGTTTTGGATAACTCGGGAGCGTTTTGACGCTTAATAGTGAAAATCAGCTATTTGAATGTTTAAAGTTCTTTAAAATTGGTTTGGAGTAGGTTTTTCAGTAATTGAAGTCCGTTTGGAATTTCGAGTTTGGAAATAGTTCCGTATAGTGATTTAAGACTTGCAGGCAAATTTTCGTGTCATTCCGAGCAGTTTAAGTATATTTCGGCGCATTGGAAGTAAATTGAAGAACTTCAAATTCCTAAGTTTGAATCAATTTGGTTTAGGGTATGATTCTTAGATTTGATGTTGTTTTATGCATTCCGAGAGTTCGAGTGAGTCCGTTTTACAATTTCAAACCTGTTGGTATGTTCGAGCGGGGCCCCGGGGCTCCCGAGTGTTAACCGGACGAGGCTATGACCAATTTTGGGAAATTGAGCAAGGACTGAAGCTCCCAGCTACTATCATAATCGCACCTGCGCTTGGACAGCCGCAAGTGCGAGCTCGCAGGTGCGAGCCACCAATCGCAGGTGCGAACGAGAGAAACCTGCCCAGCCATCGCAGATGCGAACGCGCAGGTGCGATGGCCTTGTGCGCAGAAGCGGAAAAATGCGCAGGTGCGAAGGGATGGGCGCACCTGCGCTTGCGTAGAAGCGGGCATTTCTTCCACAGGTGCGGAACCAGGAAAAGAAGGAAAATACGCACCTGCGAGGAATTTCCGCAGGTGCGAAAGCCACATGTGCGATACTCCTTCCGCAGGTGCGAAAAACCTATCTGGGCAGAATCTTAAAACGGACGAAAACTCAGTCCATTTCTTTATATTTTTCATCCATTGTTGGGAGATTTCAGAGCTTTTGAGAGGAGATTTCAACTAGCAATTGAAAGGTAAGTTAATTCCACACTTCTTGAGTTAAATACATAGATTATAGGTAGATTATAATTAGTAAATCTTAGAAATCAAGGGTTTAGGTGAAAAACCTAGATTTTTATAAAAATGAGATTTTAATCACGAAAATTGTTATGGAATTGGGTAGAAATTATATATTTAAGTTCTCGAGATTATGGGTAACGTTTTCATCCGAAAATTTCCAGAATTCGAGCACGTGGGCCTGGGGTGAATTTTAAGAATTTTACCATTTTGGATAAGGTAATTTATTTAATAGATAAATTTCAAATCTTTTAGCATATATTAATTGTTTTGTATAATATTTGGATAGTTTTGGATTTTTGACGTCGAATCGAGAATTCAACACGACGTTGTAATCGTAAAGTGTACTTTAAGATGATGTAAGTCTGTTGTCTAATCTTGTGAGGGGGAAATTACCCCATAGGTCGAGATTAGGCTTGATACTTACTGGGTACACATTGTTTTCGTACTAATACTGCACTTGTTGTACATTTTATTGTGTAGGTACATATATGCATAGCGGCCTTGTAGGCGCAGAGGTGTGGTTACTAATTGTAGGGACATAGGTGAGCTGCATTCTATATTACGATCCGCAGCTAACAGAGTCTCGTTCAGAGTTATTATATTTTCCTGTCTAATTTGTATTCTGGACAGATGTTGTATTTTATTTTTAATTCCCTAGTAAATGCTCATGCACTTGTGACACCGGGTTTTGGGAATAGTTGTGAATTGTTTAAAATTTTAATTCCGGTGCTATCACGACATTTTTGGATTTTGGGTCGTAACAATTGTCTTGATATAGCGCTTGGGCTGAAAGAGCCACTTATAGTTTGTACACACACCCAATGAGCGTAGGTACCTACTGAGTGCGAGTGTCGAGTGTCGAGTGCTGAGTGATTGGGAGGATTGAGTGACTGTGAGGACAGAGTGATTGTGAGGACTGAGTGATTGGGAGGATTGAGTGAATTGATACTCTAAGAGTATGCATATGGTTTTATCACTGCGTTGCATAGCATTGACATGCACACTTGACATACAGGCATAGAGATGCATTTTTTCTCATGCTGTACGATATGACGTCATTCATGATATCACATACTTATTGACATGTGGGCATAGAGATGTATTTTTCTCATTCCATTTGAAAATGAAACATCCTATCTGCTGTTGAAAAGTTTTTCAGGAAAAATCACATTTTTTACAAAACGTACTCATATTTTGGTGATTTCGGCAAAAAGATTTGAGTTTTACTTTTATAATTAAAAAGAAAATATTTAGTTTTCGGCCGGATCAAGCCGAGCAGTTATTGTTGAGTTATTAATGGTGTTATTTTCATTATATTGTTATGAATTGTTGTTGGCTATTGGTGTTGGACACTAACCTTTGTTCCAGCTCGTCACTACTTTCAACCTAAGGTTAGGTTTGTTACTTATTGAGTACATGGGGTCGGTTGTACTCATTCTACACTTCTGCACCTTGCGTGCAGATATTGGATGTTGATGTTGTTGTGATCGGCGGGAGCTGAATTTGAAGATGTACCTGTGTGCCGGTCGTAGCTGTCTCTTCATGATGGTACCCTTAGATTTATAAAAATCTGTTTTATGTATATTTCTGTGATGACCCAAAAGGTCATCTTATGCTTTAGAAATCGAATATGCACTCTTAAGCCTTAAAAATCAGATGTTTACCCTCCTCGATTTGCATGCGCAGTTCGGGCAGGTTTCCAGAAAGCTTTTATGTTGAAAACTAATGAAAATAAGAATTTTTGCCTTAAAAGTTATTTTTAGTTGACTTCGGTCAACATTTTTGGTAAAGGGGCCCAGATCCGTGCTTTGACGGTCCCGGTGGTCCGTCTCGAATTGTGGGACCTGGGCGTATGCCCAGAATTGAATTCGGAGGTCCCCAGCTTGAGTTATGAATTTTTGATAAAAATTAAAAGTTTGAAAATTATTTGTTTTAAAGAATTGATTGATATTTTGCATTGTTAGTATCGGGTCCGTATTTTGGTTCCAGAGCCCGGTACATGTTCATTATGATATTTAAGACTTGTCAGTGAAATTTGGTAAGAATTAAAGTTGATTTGACGTGATTCGGACGTTCAGTTGAGAAAATAGAAATTTTAAATTATTCTTGAGAATTTCATTTGATTTGGTGCTAAATTCATAGTTCTAGGTGTTATTTTGGCGATTTGATCGCGCGAGTAGGTTTGGTTTTTAGACTTATGTTCATGTTTAGTTTGGCGCCCCGAGAGCTCGGGTGAGTTTCAGATAGGCTACGGGCTGATTTGCACTTAGAAAATCTGAGATTTTTGCTGCAGCAGCTGTTCTGGTGTGCCCTTCTTCGCGTTCGCGTAGGTAGTGTCACGAACGCGAAAGGTAAAATGGGGGCAGGGGAATTTTCTTCTTCGCGAACGAGAAGCGTTGGGGGTGGTACCCTTCGCGAATGCGATCTGTCTCACGAGAACGCGATAGTTTAAGGGACATGGGGGAGGGGGGTCATGTTCTTCTACGCGAACGCATCCACTGGGTCGCGAACGCGAAGGCTTGGGGGAGCTGCCTTACGCGTACGCGTAGAAGACTCGCGAAGGCCTTAGGCCGTTGTGCATCACGATCACGACAGGCCTCTCGCGAACGCAATGAAGGCCTGTCCAGTGACTTACAACATACTCCAAACGGGTAGAGGCGATTTTCAAGAGTCATTTTCATCCCCAAAGTATTGGTAAGTGATTCTTAACCATTTTCTTTCAATTACCCATTACATTTTATGAATTATCAAACTAAAATCTAGAGTTTTCATGGTAGAATTAGGGGTTAGGGTAGAAACTACGGATTTCGAAAATTTGAAGAATTAGACCCCAATTTGAGATCGGATGCCAAAACTAATTACATATTCAGGCTCGGGGATGAATGGGTAAAAGGATTTTGGTCCGAACCTCGGGTTTTCATCAAGTGGGCCCGGGGTCGATTTTTCGACTTTTTGGAGGAAAATTTGGGAAATTTAATTTATGAAAAATAATTGATTCCTTTAGCAATATTTTATATTATTGAGTCATTTTTGAATAGATACGAGTGGTTTGGAGGTGAATTCCAAAGGAAAAGCTGTGATTGAGAATTAAGTGACCTTCGGAGCGAGGTAAGTGTCGTGTCTATCTTTGGCTTGAGGGAATAGGTATTATGTGTTCATTTGCTACGTGTTTGGTTGTTAAATACGATGTATAGGTGACGTGACGAGCATCTATGTGTCGTTGTCGAGTCATAGCATGCGAGTGAAATTCTATTCTTGTCTATTTTGTAGCCTTAAATTCTGCTATCCATGCTTAGCGGGTTATTTGAAATGTTGGGTGACTTATATCTAGTTTCACTGAGATTTGGTAACTTTCGAATATTGATTCAAGGTTGAGATTACATTGTGCTATTGATTATGGGTAAAATATTGGCTCCTTTGTGGTACTCCTATCTATCCGTTGTTATTGATCGTGTGATTTGTGAGGAAGAGTGTAAATCACGAAGGGTGATGCCGTGTATATTATGAGAGGTTTAATGCACGAAGGGTGATGTCGTGCCGTTCTATTTATTTATTTGGGTGAGGTTGAGAGTAAAAGCACGAAGGGAGATGGGCCAACTATGTATTCCAAGGCTTTTTGGAGATTGGACAGGTTTATCAAGCTCTTTCCTGTTCACTTCGGTGGTGCTCCTTCAAAGGATCCCCAGGAGTATCTTGATAGCTTTCACGAGGTTTTACGGAACATGGGTATAGTGGAGACCAATGTGGTTGATTTTGCTGCATTTTAGATGACTGGTTCCGCCAAGAAATGGTGGAGAGATTACTTGTTCACCAGACCAGCTGGGTCGCCTACTCTTACTTGGGACCAGTTCTCTCAGATCTTCATATAGAAGTTTTTGCCTATCACATTGAGAGAGGAGCGTCACCGTCAGTTTGAGCATCTCCAATAGGGCAGTATGACTATTACTCAGTATAAGACCCGTTTTGTGGATTTGACCTGCCATGCTATTCTTCTGCTTCCCACCGAAAGAGAGAGGGTGAGGAGGTTTATTGATGGACTTGCTCAGCCTATCAGATTGCAGATGGCTAAGGAGACTGGGAGTGAGATTTCTTATCAAGCAGTTGCTAATGTCGCCAGACGAGCCAAATTGGTTCTTACACAGGGAGGTTAGGGGTCTGACAAGAGACCTCATCATTTCGGTGAGTTCAGCGGTGCCTCACCTAGAGACAGGAGTACCTTTGGTAGAGGCCATCCTCCCAGTCCATTTCATTCAGTGCTCCAGGCATCCCACGGTGCCTCAGGTGGTCGTGGCCCTCAGATGCATTATTCCGACCAGCTAGCCTACAGTTCACCACCAGCTCCTATTAGTACACCTCCACTTTAGAGTTATCAGGGTGGTTATTCAGGTCAACAGGCCCAGCTTCAGGGTCAGTAGTCACAACAGCCAAAGTTATGTTATACTTGTGGTGATCCGAGGCACATTACTAGATTTTTCCCTCGAGCAACGGGTAGCTCATAGCATCATAGTTCGCGTGCCATGGTCCCAACACCAGTTGTTGCACCACCTACTCAGCCAGCCAGAGGCAGGGGTCAGGCAGCCAGAGGTAGAGGCCAGACTGTTAGAGGTGGAGGTCAGGCCATTAGAGGTGGAGACCAGCCAGCTAGAGGCCATTCCAGGAACGTAGTTCAGAGTAGTGGGGCCCAGCCCCGGTGTTATGCTTTGCCAGCTAGGCCTGAGGCTGAGTCATCTGACGCTGTTATCACAGGTACTATTTCAGTTTACAGTAGAGATGCTTCAGTTCTATTTGATCCGAGATATACTTACTCCTATGTGTCATCCTATTTTTCTTCCTATTTGGTTGTGCCTTGTGATTCTTTGAGTACTCTTGTGTATGTGTCCACACCAGTGGGAGATGTTATTGTTGTAGATCGTGTTTATCATTCGTGTGTGGTCACCATTGGGAGTCTTGAGACTCATGTAGATCTCATACTTCTCGACATGGTTGATTTTGATGTCATACTAGGTATGGATTGGCTATCACCTTATCATGCTATATTAGATTGTCACGCCAAGACAGTGACCTTAGCCTTGCAGGGGTTACCTCAATTAGAGTGGAGAGGAAATCTTTTGCCATTCTGCCAGCAAGGGTTATCTCTTATGTGAAGGCTCGGCATATGGCCGAGAAGGGTGTCTAGATTATTTGGCTTATGTCCGCGATTCTATTATGGAGGTTCCTTCCATAGATTCGGTGCCGGTTGTTTGTGAGTTTCCAGAGGTGTTTCCTGCAGACCTCTCGGGGATGCCACCCGATAGGGATATTGATTTCTGCATTGATTTGGCTCTGGGCACTCAGCCTATTTCCATTATGCCATATCGCATGGCCCTGCCAGAGTTGAAAGAATTGAAGGAGCAGTTGCAAGATTTGGTTGATAAGGGCTTCATTAGACCTAGTGTCTCTCCCTGGGGTGTACCTATGTTGTTTGTGAAGAAGAAAGATGGATCGATGAGGATGTGCATAGATTATCGGTAGTTAAACAAACTCACCATCTAGAACAAGTATCCATTGCCGAGGATTGATGATTTATTTGATCAGCTTCAGGGTGCCAAGGTGTTTTCAAAGATTGATTTGAGATCTAGCTACCATCAGTTGAGGATCAGGGCATCCGATGATCCTAAGACAGCTTTTCAGACTCGGTGTGGGCATTATGAGTTTCTAGTGATGTCATTTGGGCTGACAAATGCCCCAGCAGCATTCATGGATTTGATGAATCGAGTGTTCAAACCCTACTTGGATTTCTTTGTGGTTGTGTTTATTGATGATATCTTGATCTACTCCCACAGTCGAGGGGAGCATGAGCAGCACCTTCGGATCGTTCTTTAGACTCTGAAAGATAGCTAGTTATATGCTAAGTTTTCAAAATGCGAGTTTTGGTTGAGTTCAGTTGCTTTCTGGGTCACGTTTATCAGTAGAGCGTATTCAGGTGGATCCTAAGAAGATTGAGGCAGCCCAGAACTAGCCTAGACCCACATCAGCTATAGAGATCCGTAGTTTCCTGGGTTTGGCAGGCTATTACCGTTAATTTGTGGAGGGATTTTCATCCATAGCAGCCCCGTTGACCAGATTGACCCAGAAAGGTGCCCCGTTCAGGTGGTCAGATGAGTGTGAAGCGAGCTTTCAGAAGCTCAAGACAGCTTTGACTATGGCATCGGTATTGGTGTTACCCACAAGTTCAGGATCTTATACAATATATTGTGACGCATCTCGTAATTGTCTGGGTGTGGTATTGATGCAGGGTGGCAATGTTATTGCATATGCTTCACGGCAGCTGAAGTTTCACAAGAAGAATTAGCTTGTTCGTGATCTAGAGCTGGCAGCCATTGTTCACGCGCTGAAGATTTAGAGGCACTAACTTTACGGTGTGCCATGTGAGGTATTCACTCATCATCGGAGATTGCAGCATTTGTTCAAGCAGAAGGAACTCAATTTGAGGCAGAGGAGGTGGCTCGAGCTATTGAAAGACTATGATATCACCATATTGTATCATCCCGAGAAGGCCAACGTGTTGGCCGAGGCTTTGAGTAGAAAGTCAATCAGTATGGGTAGCCTTGCATATATTCCAGTTGGTGAGAGACCGCTTGCATTGGATGTTCAGGCCTTGGCCAACTAGTTTGTGAGGTTAGATGTTTCTAAGCCCAACCGTGTTCTAGCTTGTACAGTCGCTCGGTCTTCTTTGTTTGAGTGCATCAAAGATCGGTAGGATGACGATCCGCATTTACTTGTCCTTAGAGACACAGTGCAGAACAGTGGTTCCAAGCAAGTTATTGTTGGAGATGACGGAGTTTTGAGGATGCAAGGTCGTATTTGTGTGCCTAATATGGATGGACTTCGTGAGTTGATCCTTGAAGAGTCCCACAGTTCCTAGTATTCTATTCATTCGAGCACCGCCAAGATGTATCAGGACTTGAGGCAGCATTATTGGTGGAGGTGAATGAAGAAGGACATAGTTGCCTATGTAGCTCAGTGCCTAAATTGCCAGCAGGTAAAGTGTGAGCATCAGAGACCTGGTGGTTTACATCAGAGGTTAGAAATTCCTAAGTGGAAGTGGGAGCGTATCACTATGGATTTTGTTGTTGGACTCCCACGGACTCAGAGGAAGTTCGATGCAGTTTGGGTCATTATGGATAGGATGACTAAGTCAACGCATTTCATTCATGTGGCAGTTACCTATTCCTCAGAGCGGTTAGCAGAGAATTACATTCGTGAGATCGTCCGTCTTCACGGTGTGCCCATGTCTATCATTTATGATCGAGGTGCGCAGTTTACCTCGCACTTTTGGAGGGCAGTTCAACGTTAGTTGGGTACGCGGTTTGAGTTGAGGACGTTATTTCATCCTCAGAAGGACGAACAGTCTGAGCGTACTATTCAGATCTTGGAGGATATGCTCTGTGCTTGTGTTATAGACTTCGGAGGATCATGGGATCAATTCTTTCCCCTTGCAGAGTTCGCCTACAACAATAGCTACCAGTCGAGCATTCAGATGGCTCCCTATGAGGCATTATATGGTAGGTGGTGTTGGTCGCCGGTAGGGTGGTTCGAGCTTGGAGAGGCTCGGTTGTTGGGCACTGGCTTAGTACAGGATGCCTTGGATAAGGTTAAGATTATTCAAGATCGACTTTGCACAGCTCAACCTAGGCAGAAGAGTTATGCCGACCGTAAAGTTTGTGATGTTGCATTCATGGTCGGAGAGAGAGTGTTACTTCGGGTATCACCCATAAAGGGTGTAATGAGGTTCGGAAAGAAGGGCAAGTTGAGCCCTAGGTATATCGGACCTTTTGAAATTCTGGAGAGAGTGGGAGAGGTAGCTTATAGGCTTGCGTTGCCACCTAGTTTAGCAGCTGTTCATTCAGTATTTCATGTATCCATGCTTCGAAAGTATCACGGCGATCCGTCCCATGTGTTAGATTTCAGTTCTATCCAGTTGGACAAGGATTTGACTTACGAGGAGGAGTCAGTGGCAATTCTAGCCCGGCAAGTTTGCCAGTTGAGATCAAAGAGTTACCCTTCAGTTCGAGTGCAGTGGAGAGGTCAGCCTATTTAGGCAGCTACTAGGGAGTCCGAATTCAATATGCGGAGTAGATATCCCCACCTTTTCACCAGCCCAGGTACTTTTCTATGTCCGCTCGAGGATGAACAGTTGTTTTAGAGGTGGAGAATGTGATGACCCAAAAGGTCATCATATGCTTTAGAACTTGAATCTGCTCTCTTAAGCCTTAAAAATCCCATTTTTACCCTCCTCAATTTGCGTGCGCAGTCCGGACAGGTTTCCAGAAAGCTTTTATGTTGAAAACTAATAAAAATCATAATTTTTGCCTTAAAAGTTAATTTTAGTTGACTTCGGTCAATATTTTTGGTAAACGGGCCCAAATCTATGCTTTGACGGTACCGGCAGGTCCGTATCGAATTATGGGACCTGGGCGTATGCCCGGAATCGAATTCGGAGGTCCCTAGCTTGAGTTATGAATTTTTGATGAAAATTAAAAGTTTGGAAATTATTTATTTTTAAGAATTGATTGATATTTTGCATTGTTAGTATCGGGTCTGTATTTTGGTTCCGAAGCCCGGTACAGGTTCATTATGAAATTTAAGACTTATCGGTGAAATTTGATGAGAAACGGAGTTGATTTGACGTGATTCGGACGCCCAGTTGAGAAAATAGAACTTTTAAAGTGTTCTTGAGAATTTTATTTGATTTGGTGCTAAATTCATAGTTTTAGGTGTTATTTTGGAGATTTGATCCCGTGATCAGGTTCATATGATGTTGTTAGACATATGTGCATGTTTGGTTTGGAGCCTCGAGGGCTCGGGTGAGTTTTGGATAGGCTACGGGGTGATTTGCACTTAGAAAATCTGAGATTTTTGCTACAGCAGCTGTTCTGGTGTGCCCTTCTTCTCATTCGCGTAGGTAGTGTCGCGAATGCGAAAGGTAAAATGGGGGCAGGGGAATTTTCTTCTTCACGAACGCGAAGGATTAGTCGCGAACGCGAATCATTGGGGGTGGTACCCTTCGCGAACACGATCTGTCTCACGTGAAAGCGGTAGTTTAAGGGACCTGGGCGAGGGGGGTCATGTTTTTCTACGCGAACGCGTCCACTGGGTCGCGAACGTGAAGGTTTGGGGGGAGTTGCCTTACACAAATGCGTAGAAAGACTTGCGAACGCGAAGGCCTTAGGCCGCTGTGCATCGCGATTGCGAAAGACCTCTGGCGAACGCGATGAAGGCCTGTCCAGTGACTTAAAACAGACTCCAAACACGTGTTTAAGCCATTTATTCAACATTTTTCAAGAACCAAAAGGGTAGAGGTAATTTTCAAGAGTCATATTCTTCCCCAAAGTGTTGGTAAGTGATTCTAAACCATTTTCTTTCAATTACCCATTACATTTTATGAATTATCAACTTAAAATCTAGAGTTTTCATGGTAGAATTAGGGGTTAGGGTAGAAACTAGGAATCTCAGAAATTTGAGGATTTAGACCCCAATTTGAGGTCGGATTCCAAAACTAATTACATATTCGGGCTCGGGGGTGAATGGGTAAAAGAATTTTGGTCCAAACCTCGGGTTTTGACCAAGCGGGCCCGGGGTCAATTTTTTGACTTTTTGGAGAAAATTTGGGAAATTTAATTTATGAAATATAATTGATTCCTTTAGCAACATTTGATATTATTGAGTCATTTTTGAATAGATACGAGTGGTTTGGAGGTGAATTCCAAAGGAAAAGCTGTGATTGAGAATTAAGTGGCCTTCGAAGCGAGGTAAGTGTCGTGTCTAACTTTGGCTTTAGGGAATACATATTATGTGTTCATTTGATACGTGTTTGGTTGTTAAATACGATGTATAGGTGAGGTGACGAGCATCTATGCGTCGTTGTCGACTCATAGCATGCGAGTGAAATTTTATTCTTGTCTATTTTGTAACCTTAAATTCTACTATCCATGCTCAGCGGGTTATTTGAAATGTTGGGTGACTTATATCTAGTTTCACTGAGATTTGGTAACTTTCGAATATTGATTCAAGGTTGAGATTACATTGTGCTATTGATTATGGGTAAAATACTGGTTCCTTTGTGGTACTCCTATCTATCCGTTGTTATTGATCCTGTGATTTATGAGGAAGAATGTAAAGCACGAAGGGTGATGCCGTGTATATTATGAGAGGTTTAATGCACGAAGGGTGATGCCGTGCCGTTTTATTTATTTATTTGGGTGAGGTTGAGAGTAAAATCACGAAGGGTGATGCCGTGACATTCTATTTATTTATTTATTTGGTGAGGTTGAGAGTAAAAGCACGAAGGGTGATGCCGTGCCGTTCTATTTATTTATTTGATGAGGTTGAGAGTAAAAGCACGAAGGTGATGTCTTGCCGTTATATTTATTTATTTGGTGAGGTTGAGAGTAAAAGCACGAAGGTTGATGCCGTGCAGGTTTTCTTTGTTGTTTTATCTGCTCAATTCGTTTAAGGATTTTCTGTTTAATTCCGTCTTTTCATTATTCTCGCTCTTTATGTTGTATTCCCCCACTGTATGTTCCCTTCCCATTTTTTCTGCGTTATTACTTTATTTACTGTTGTTGCCACTAGCATGATTATAATGTTTAGGTTATATGTGGGTGTCTTGTCCTAGTCTCGTCACTACTTCGCCGAGGTTAGGCTCGACACTTACCAGTACATGGGGTCGGTTGTACTGATGCTGCACTCTACACTTTCTGTGTAGATTTTGATACCGGCTCAGGTTGATCGAGATTTGCTACCGGTCCTCTGTCCGGAGACTCAAGGTAGATCTGTCGGCGTTCACAGACCTTGAAGTCCTCGTCTATCCTTTATGTCCTACTGTTTTCTTTCATTTAGACAGTTGTATTTCTTTCAGACTATTACTTGTAATAAATTCTAGAATTCTCGTGAATTGTGACTCCAGATCCGGGTGGTAGTAATTAATATAGTTTTATGATATTCCGCACTTATTATATTTCATCTTAGTTAATTATTGTTATTTACTGAATAGAAACAAGGAATTGGTTTAACAGTTTTTCTAACGTCGGCTTGTCTAGCAAGTGAAATGTTCGGTGCCATCATGGTCCCATCGGTGAGAAATTTCGAGTCGTGACAATTTCGAACATATGATGTATTTATTTCATACCATCTTTGTAAATTCTAATCTTAGAAGCTCATGATTTGTACTACTAGTCCTTGGGGAGTGTATTAGAGTCAATTAGATATTAATTGAATTGGGTAGTTGTTAATTGACTTACCTGACAGGTTGGGTTAGGTGCCATCGAACGAGGGAAAGCGCTATGTCTTGTTGATATGATAAGTGGTTATGAGATTCCGTGTATTTCTCTCATTATCGGCGGTGTACGAAGGTTTGGAACAAGGTTTTGTTTGATATGGGGTTTAATACTAGTACCCAGTTGGTTTTGAGTAGTTACTGTTATCAGAAATGGTGCTGCGAGTATGCGAGTTGTGTAGTATATTATGTGATTATATCTGGGGTTATGGTTATAGTTGATACAGCCTGTTCAGACTTATATAGTGTGTAGATATGAGATTCGGGTCTTGTAAGAAATTCTGAATGTTGGAAATTGGGTTCTAAGTTTTACAAACTAAGGTTAAAGTAATGATCTTCAATTATGTTGTGTTGTCAAGCCTATATGGAATAGGGTGGCATGGGTTCACCCTCGGGTATGTACGTGGTAAGGTCTAATAGTGTTTTGATGGTTTGGAAACAACTCTTGGCATAATCGAGAACGAACTTATGTTTAAGTGGGGGAGAATGTAACGACCCGACCGGACGTTTTGAGTATTACAACCCCGTTCCCCCATTTACTTCTCAATTTATGCTTTACAGTTGTTATGTGACTTGCCAGGGAAATTGGTTCGAGTCCAATGAGGTTTTGGAATGAATTGCAACACTTAGTTCCAAGGTTTAAAGCTTAAGTCGAAATAGTTTGCCGGATGTTGATTTATGTGTAAACGACCCTGGAATAGAATTTTGATGATTCTAATAGCCCCGTATGGTGACTTTGGACTTAGGAGCGTGTACGAAAAATTATTTGGAAGTCCGTAGTTAAGTTAGGCTTGAAATTGCTACAATAGAAATTCAAGTTTAGAAGTTTGACCGGGGAGTTGACTTTTTTATATCGGGGTCAGAATCCGATTCTGGAAATTGGAATAGCTTCGTTATGTCATTTATGACTTGTACACAAAATTTGAGGTCAATCAAACTAGATTTGATAGGCTTCGGCATCGAATGTAGAAGTTGGAATTTCTTAGTTTCGTTAAGATTGAATTGGGGTATGATTCATGGTTTTAGCGTTGTTTGGTGTGATTTGAGGTTTCAAATAAGTTTGTATGATGTTTTGGGACTTGTTGGTATGTTTGGTTGAGGTCTCGAGGGCCTCGGGTGTGATTCGGAGTGGTTTCGGACCATTTTTCCTTGTTTTGCTACTGCTGATGTCTGGTGCGTGATTTTGTTCTTCGTGAACGCGAAGGTGTTCACGCGTGTGCAAAGAAGGATCTGTTGGGTACTGATATTTTTGCTACGCGTTCGCGACAGGGGACTCGCGTTCGCGCAATGTAAGAAGGTAAGGCTACGCATTCGAAACTGGAAGATCACGTTCGCGAAGGGAAAACTTGTCCTGGGAAATTTTAGCCTTCGCGTTCGCGGAAGGAGCCATGCAATTGCGAAGGTTTATAGGTGAGGCAGGTGAGATCATGCTTCGCGTTCGCGTAGAAGGGGCTGCATTCGCGAAGGTCAAGCTCAGTGTGCATCACGTTCGCGTGGGCTGTCTCGCGAACGCGAAGAGGAATTTGATGGCGGCACATTTTTGTGCTTCGCGAACGCGAGGCAAGGGCCGTGTTCGCGAAAAAGAGAATCCTAAATGCGAGGCAAGGGCCATTTCATACTCAGTCATGTTCATTCATTTCATATCATCTCTCTGTCTCAGTTTCTATTTATTGATTCATCATATCATCATTTTTAGGCTGATTTTCATGAAATTGTGAGCCCGATAGACTGGAGAGAGATTGATGACTGAGTGAGGCCGAGGGCCTAATGGTGAGGATATTTTTGGGATCGGGCTGCGCGCCGCAGCATATTTTATTCATTGATTCCATGATTGTCTTGTTATAGAGCTTGGGCTGAAGGAGCCCCTCCGGAGTCTGTACACACCCCCAATGAGCGTAAGTACCTACTAAGTGCGAGTGCCGAGTGATTGGGAGGATTGAGTGACTGTGAGGACTCAGTGATTGGGAGGACTCAGTGAATTGATACTCTGAGAGTATGCATATGGTTTTATCACTGAGTTGCATAGCATTGACATGCACACTTGACATACAGGCATAGATATGCATTTTTCCTCATGCTGTACGATATGACATCATCCATGATTTCACATACTCATTGACATGTGGGCATATATGTGTATTTTCCTCTTGCCACTTGAAAATGAAACATCATATCTGTTGTTGAAAAGTATTTCGGGAAAAATCACACTTTTTACAAAATGCACTCATATTTTGGTGATTTCGGCAAAAATATTTGAGTTTTACTGTTATAATTGAAAAGAAAATATTTATTTTCCGGATTAAGCTGAGCAGTTATTCTTGAGTTATTAATGGTGTTATTTTCATTATATTGTTATGAATAGTTTTTGGCTATTAGGGTTGGACCCTAACCTTTATTCCAGCTCGTCACTACTTTCAGCTTAAGGTTAGGTTTGTTACTTATTGAGTACATGGGGTCTGTTGTACTCATACTACACTTCTGCACCTTGCGTGCAGATATTGGATGTTGATGTTGTTGTGATCGGCAAGAGTTGAATTTGAAGATGTACCTGTGTGCCGGTTGTAGCTGCCTCTTGTTCATGCTAGCCATAGATTTATAAAAATTTGTTTATGTATATTTCGAACAGATAATGTATTTATTTCATACTAGCTTCGTAAATTCTAATCTTAGAAGCTCATGATTTGTACTACCAGTCCTTGGGGAATCTATTAGAGTCAGTTAAATATTAATTGAATAGGGTAGTTGTTAATTGGCTTACCTGACGGGTTGGGTTAGGTGCCATCACGACTAGGTGGATTTTGGGTCGTGACAGTTATACTTTTTATTTTTGTTTTACAACTCAAACACATCATTTAATACTACTTACGTGATTTCTTAAAAATAATTGATTGTTAGAACCCCGTTCCCCTAAATAAAACTTCCCGAATGTGTTTTTAATGATTTATGACTTGCGAGGATGGTTGGTTCGGCATTTGGATGTGTTTGGGTTGAAATCGGAACACTTGGTTCCTTAAGTTAACCTTAAAAGTCCAAGTTTGACTTCGGTCAACATTTTGAGAAAACGACTTCGGAATCGGGATTTGACGGTTCCAATAGGTTCGTATAATGATTTCAGACTTGGGCGAATGTTCGAATCGGGTTTTGGATAACCCGGGAGCGTTTTGGCGCTTAATAGTGAAAGTCAACTATTTGAAGGTTTAAAGTTCTTTAAAATTAGTTTGGAATAGGTTTTGGAGTAATCGAAGTTCGTTTGGAATTACCGAGATTGGAAATAGTTCCGTATAGTGATTTAAGACTTGCACGCAAAATTTCGTGTCATTCCAGTAGTTTAAGTATATTTCGGCGCATTGGAAGTAAATTGAAGGACTTGAAAAATTTAAGCTGAATCAATTTGGTTTGAGGTGTGATTCTTTGATTTGATGTTGTTTAACACATTCCGTGAGTTCAAGCGAGTCTGTTTTATGATTACAAACCTGTTGGTATAATCGGGCGGGGCTCCGGGGGGTCCAAATATTAACCGGACGAGGCTCGGACCAATTTCGGACTTAGGAGAAAAATGTTGAAGCTTTCTGCTTCTGGTACATTCACACCTGCGCTTGGATAGCCGCAGGTGCGACCCTCGCAGATGCGAGCTTCAATCGCAGAAGCGGAAGGGGGGAAAGAAGGCCTGCCATCGCAAGTGCGGAACATTGGGCGCACCTGTGAACGCGCAGGTGCGAGAAGTTTTGCGCAGATGCGACCTTGGCTGAGGCGAGTGGAACTCGCACCTGCGAGGAATTTCCACATGTGCGAAAGCCGCATGTGCGGTAGCCCTCCGCAGGTTCAAAAAATTTGTTCGGGCAGAATGTTAAAAAGGGGCGAGTGTTTCCTCCATTTTTGGGTGATTTTGGAGCTGTTCGAGAGAGGATTTCAACTAGCAACATGAAGGTAAGTTAATTCTACACACATAGAGTTAAATACATAGATTATGAGTAGATTATAACTAAAAAATCTTAGAAATCAAAGGCTTAGGTGAAAAACCTAGTTTATTTAGAAAAATGAGATTTTAACCACAAAAATAGTTATGGAATTGGGTAGAAATTATATATTTAAGTTCTTGAGATTATGGGTAACGTTTTCATCCAAAAATTTCCAGAATCCAAGCATGTGGGCCCGGGGTGAATTTTAGGAATTTTGCCATTTTGGATAAGGTAATTTATTTAACAGATAAATTTCGAATCATTTAGCATATATTAATTATTGTGTATAATATTTGGATAGTTTCGGATATTTCGGCGTCGAATCGAGAATTCAACGCGACGTGGTAATCGGAAAGTTGACTATGAGACGAGGTAAGTCTCTTGTCTAAGCTTGTGAGGGGAAAATTACCCCATAGGGAATAAATTGAGTAATTGTTGCTAATTGCGGGGGCTACGTACGCACGAGGTGACTAGAGTTCGTGCGTAGCTACTATTAATGCTAAAGTAGGGGTCATTTATGACTAAAAGCATGAATTATTTGTGTAAATTATATTCTTTGTTTAATTAATATTAATTGATATATATGAATATATTATGAATTGGTTGATAAAGATATTAAAGGATGGAAATCTCATATGCTTGATTTTCTGTTTAAATTAATTAATTATTAAAAGAAATTATTCTTCCTCCCAAATCTTTCTTATAATAAATATACTCTCCTTCCGGAGGTACATAATAAAATGTTCTCCTTTCTTGTGGAGCGGGCCGAACGCCTTGGCAGGATAGATGCATTTATGGATCGTGCCGCACATTCTCGGCAATGTACACGACACTCTGGATCGGGCCGTATGTCCTCGGCATAAATCGTACTTAATAATAATAACTACACGATACCTTAATAGTTTATTTCAGCTTGCAAAGCTAATTGATAAATTGAAAATCTTTGGAATTTAATGAATTATTATTTCTGCTTGTTAAGGAATTATTATTATTCCTGTAAATGAGACTAATTGATAAATTAAAAATTTATTGAAATTGAATTGCAGCTTGTAAAGCTATTTGAAATTGCATGATTTAATTAATAGATTGGGGCCTATAAGGCCAAAATAACCATTCGTACACTGAACATGGGTCGACAAGCCCATACAATCTTTTACATGCATGACATCTGTCTACAAGATTCTAAGAATACATAATTTTCATAAAGGTCTGGATAGAGTCCCGCCATACAAAACAATACATGTCTAAATCATACTGACCAAACAAGCAACTCCGGAGCAAATGGAGCGCACCAACATCTTTCGCTGAGATGATAGCCTACTTGGAGGGCTCTCGACCTGTCTATCGGGACCTGCGGGCATGAAACGCAACGTCCCCAGGCAAAAGGGACGTCAGTACAAATAATTTACCGAGTATGTAAGGAATGAAAATACGTAAATAATAGACATAAGAGGAACATGGAGTAAAAGACTCGATATGTACTGAATGTGATGCACCTTAGTGAAAACTCTATGTACTCACAATTTAAAATACTCAATTATTCAGTATTGTATATGGCCAATCTAGCCGAGGGAAGATCCATCCCAAATATATATGTATATTCATCAGCTGACAGTCAGTCACTCAGTACTGTATAAGGCCAATCTAGTCCAGGGGAAGATCCATCCCCAATCATCAATGATTCGGACAAGATCCATATCCATGGAAAATCCATCCCTCAATATAAATGTTTCGGGAAAGATCCATGCCCAGGGAATATCCATCCCTTAATATAACTGCTTCGGGCAAGATCCATGCCCAGGGAAGATCCATCCCTTAATATATATATATATATATATATATATATATATATATATATATATATGGCAAGATCCATTCCCAGGGAAGATCCATCCCAGATATATGTATATCAACTACGCTCACTATGGGGGTGCAGACTCCGGAGGGGCTCCTTCAGCCCAAGCGCTATAATAGCCAGATCCAGGCATAAATAAATAAACATAACTATCACTCAGAATCTCCAGTCTCTCGGGCTCTCAATGACATGAAAAATCAACCCGACATGATGATATGAAGTATCAATGAATGACAACAGAGACTGAGATATGATATGCAAGTGATAGATGTGACTGAGTACAACATTGTAAATTTAAACAAATAGTTCAACAACAATACGACCCATTTGTGTCCCAAAATATGTTGCTTCTCCGACTGGCTGGCCTCTCTACTGCACCTTCACTGAAGCTATGTTCTTTGATCTCAACTTCAGAACCTGCCTGTCTAAAATGGCCACCGGCTCCACATCATAGGTCAAATTACCATCCAACTGCACTGTGCTGAATTCCAAAACATGAGACAGATCCCCCGACATACTTCCAGAGCATAGACACATGTAACACTGGATGAACATTCGATAGACTAGGCGACAATGCAAGTTCATAAACCACCTCTCCAATCTTCTTAAGTACCTCAAACGGCCCAATATACCGAGGGCTCAACTTGCCCTTCCTCCCGAACCTCAACACATCCTTCATGGGCAAAATCTTGAGCAAAACCTTCTCCCCAACAATGTAAGCAACATAACGGACCTTCCGGTCGGCATAACTCTTCTGTCTAGACTGCACCGTGTGAAGCCGTTCCTGAATCAATTTAACCTTCTCCAAAGCATCCTGAACCAAATCAGTACCCAATAGTCTAGTCTCCCCCGGCTCAAACTAACCCACCGGAGACTGAAATCGTCTCCCATATAAAGCGTCATACGGAGCCATCTGAATACTCGACTAGTAACTGTTATTCTAAGCAAACTCCGCGAGTGGTATAAATTTATCCCAAGAACCTCCAAAATCAATGACACAAGCACGTAGCATATCCTCCAATATCTGAATAGTGCGCTCAGACTGTTCGTCCGTATGAGGGTGAAATGTTGTACTCAACTGAACCTATGTGCCCAATTCTCGCTGCACTGCTGTCCAAAACTGTGATGTAAACTGCGTACCCCGATCATATATGATGGACACCGACACACCGTGTAGGCTAACAATCTCGCAGATATAAATCTCAGCTAACTGCTCCAAAGGATAATTAGTACCAACTGGAATAAAATGCGCGGACTTAGTCAACCGATCTACAATCACCCAAACCGCATCAAACTTCCTCAATGTCCGTGGAATCCCAACTACGAAGTCCATGGTAATACACTCCCATTTCCACTCCGGAATTTCAAGTCTCTGAAGCAATCCTCACGGTCTCTGATGCTCGTACTTTACCTGTTGACAATTTAAACACCGAGCTACAAACCCAACTATATCTTTCTTCATTCGCCTCTACCAATAGTGTTGCCTCAAGTTCTTATACATCTTCGCGGCACCTGGATGAAAGGAGTACCGCGAACTGTGAGCTTCTTGGAGAATCAACTCACGCAAACTATCTACATTAGGCACACATAGCCTGCCCTGCATTTGTAATACACCGTCATCCCCGATAGTGACTTCTTTAGCATCACCGTGCTGAACCGTGTCGTTAAGGACAAGCAGATGGGGATCATCATTCTGGCGCTCTCTGATGCGATCATATAAAGAAGACCAAGAAACCATACAAGCCAAAACTCGACTCGGCTTGGAAATTTCCAATCTAACAAACTGGTTGGCCAAGGACTGAACATACAAGGCTAAAGGCCCCTCTACTACCGGTAAGTATGCTAAGTTGCACAAACTCTCCGCCTTACAACTCAAGGCATCGGCCACCACACTGGCCTTTTCGGGATGATAGAGAATGGTGATATCATAATCCTTAAGCAACTCTAACCACCTTCGCTCCCGCAAATTAAGATCCTTCTATTTAAACAGATGTTGTAGACACTGATGATCGGTATAAACCTCACAATGGACACCGTACAAGTAATGCCGCCAAATTTTCAAGGCATGAACAATAGCTGCTAAGTCAAAGTCGTGGACTGGATAATTCTTCTCATGTACCTTTAACTGTCTGGATGCATAGGCAATTACCCTACTGTCTTGCATTAGTACTGCGCCGAGACCAATACATAATGCATCACAATACACAGTATAAGACCCTGAACCCGTAGGCAACACCAATATTGGAGATGTAGTCAAAGCTATCTCGAGCTTCTGAAAGCTCTCTTCACATTCATCCGACCACCTGAACGGAGCAACTTTCTGGGTCAATTTAGTCATAGGCGATGCAATAGACGAGAAACCCTCTATGAAGCGATGATAATAACCGGCCAAGACAAGAAAACTCTGAATCTCAGTAATTGAAGATGGCCTGGGCCAACTCTGAACGGCCTCTATTTTCTTCGGATCCACCTTAATCCCTTCACTGGACATTATGTGTCCCCAAAATGCTACCGAACAAAGCCAAAACTCACACTTAGAGAATTTGGCATAATGTTTCTCCTCTCTCAACCTCTGTAGTATAATACTCAAGTGTCGTGCATGCTCCTCCTAGCTATGTGAGTACACCAGGATATCATCAATAAATACTACGACAAATGAGTCAAGATATGATTAGAATACACTATTCATCAAGTGCATGAATGTTGTTGGGGCATTTGTTAGCCCAAATGACATCACAAGAAATTCATAGTGACCATAACGAGTCCTAAATGCCGTCTTTAGAATATCTAAATCTCAAATTTTCAACTGGTGATACCCAGATCTCAAATCAATTTTGGAGAATACTCTCGCTCCATGAAGTTGGTCAAATAAATCATAAATACGCGGCAAAGGATACGTATTATTGATTGTAACTTTGTTCAACTGCCTATAATCGATACACATCCGCATAGTACCATCTTTCTTTTTTACAAACAGAACCGGTGCACCCCAAGGTGACACACTAGGCCTAATAAACCCCTTATCAAGAAGTTCCTGAAATTGATCTTTCAACTCTTTTAACTCAGATGGTGCCATACGATACGGAGGAATAGAAATGGGTTGAGTTCCTTACACCAAGTCAATACCGAAATCAATATCCCCGTCGGGCGGCATTCCCGGTAGGTTTGTAGGAAATACATCACGAAAGTCTCTTATTACCTGTACTGAATCATAGTAGGAGTATCTACACCAACATCTCTCACAAAATCCAAGTATGACAAACACCCCTTTCTAACCATACATTGGGCTTTCAAATAAGAAATTAACCTGCTAGGAACATAATCTAGAGAACCCTTCCACTCAACCTTTGGCAACCCCGGCATGGTCAACGTCACGGTTTTTGCATGACAATCCAGAATAGCATGACATGGAGACAACCAATCCATACCCAGAATTACATCGAAATCAAACATATTGAGCAATAAAATATCAACTATAGTCTCCAGTCCCCCAATAGTTACCACACATGACCGATACATATGGTCCACAATAATAGTATCGCCCACCGGCATAGATACACGAACAGGTCAAACTAAGGACTCACAGGGCATATCCATATACTGAGCAAAATATAATGACACATATGAATAAGTGGAACCAGGGTCAAATAATATAGAAGCTTCCTTGTGAAACACTGAGACAATACCTGTGATTACTGCATCTGAAGCAACGACATCTGGCCTGGCAGGAAAAGTATAGAATCGGGCCTGACCCAACTGATCGATCTCCCCCTCTTGGGTGACCCCTAGCTGACTGAGCCTCACCCCGAGTTGGCAGGGCAGGTGGTGGAACAACTGGTGAAGAAGTCGTAACATGACTCCTCTGTTGAACTAGACCTCGCATAAGGCGGGGACAATATCTCTTTATGTGGCCCAAGTCTCCACACTCAAAGCAAACCTTTTCTGAAAAGGCTAGTAAGTTCTGAGGCGGACCTCGAGAACCAGCATAACTACCACAAGAACCTGGTACAGATGATCCCTGAAAAGAAGGAGCACAGGGCGTACTCTGGGTTAGAAGTGCACTAAGAGATGACTGACCCTGATGAGAACTGTATGAACCATGGCTGGATGATGCACCACGGTGAACTGGACGACCCACCTGAGCGTATCTATAAGGACGACCCCTGCTATGGTAGGACTGCCCTCCATTAGGTACCCCACCAGAACCACCCGAACCTCGAGGCCTCTTGGCCTCCCTCTCAACACGCTCCTGGCTACGGACCGCCTCTATCTGCCAAGCAATGTCAACCACCTCTTCGAAGGTGGCACCAGATACCCTCTCCCTAGTCATACGTAACTGCAGCTGATATGTGAGGCCATCAATGAACCTTCTAATCCTTTCCCTTTCAGTGGAAACCAACCATACTGCATAACGAGCCAACTCAAAAAACTGCATCTCGTACTGTATCACATACATGCCATCCTGACGTAATTGCTCAAACTGTCTGCGTAGCTTCTCTCTGCGAGACTGCGGCACAAATTTCTCAAAAAAGAGAACAGAGAACTCGTGCCATGTAAGTGGCACTGTACCGATCAGCCTACGCCTCTCATAGGCCTCCCATAATCTGAAGGCAGCCCCAGAAAACTAAAAAGTAGTGAACGAGACCCCACTGGTCTCTAGAATAACTGTTGTCTGAAGCATTCACTAGCACTTATCTAGAAAACCCTGATCATCTTCTGACTCAGCACCGCCAAATGATGGAGGTAGAAGCCTCCCAAATATCTCAAGTTTCCTCGGCTCATCATCTTCCATAACGGGGACTACCAGGGCCTGAGCAGTTGAAGCTGGCTGGGCTGGTAATGCCCCCGGTATCTAAAGTCCTTGTACTACCTGATCAGGTGTACCGGTAACTAGTGTATGAGTACCTCCACCGGCTTGAGAAGTGGCAGGTACGGCCTGAGCCGAAACCACCTGAGCAAGGCCAGTGCAAACTGTCAATATCTGTGCTAGTGCCTCCTAAAGGCTGGAATCGCAATAGTTGTAGTTGGTGTCTGAGCTGGTCCTGTCGGCTCAGCTATATCTGGAATCTGCTCCTGAGCTGGGGAAACTGGTGGTGCTACAGATGCTGCTCCAACTGCTGTGCGAGCGACACCTCGGCCTCTACCTCGGCCCCGGCCTCTACCACGGCCCCGGCCTCTCACAGCCCTAACTGATGGCACTGGTGGCTGACCATCAGATATAGTAGTATGTGTTCTCACCATTTGTGAGAGAATAGAATAACAGGAATTTTAGTTTTCCGGAATCAACCAGTTTGCACGATAGAATACAAGAAAGTGAAATTTTCCTAAGGGTTCGGCAGCCTAGATAATCTCCATAGAATAAATTCCGAGATCAAGCAACCGTCGTATCCGAGAGCACCTGGATCTGCACACGAGGTGCAGAGTGTAGTATGAGTACAGCCAACTCAATAAGTAACAAGACTAACCTTTGGGCTGGAAGTAGTGAAGAGCTCAATAGGTACAATCCAGTATAGAAATAACAATACAGAAATGTAGGCATGTTTTCAAGTTCAACAGTTACTCTCAGTACAAATAAAATAGATCAATTCTGAACAATGTGAGGAATATGACATCTTTGTATCTACATGCCAATGTACATACTGAATGTGATGCACCTTAGTGAAAACTCTGTGTACTCACGATCTAAAATACTTAATTATCCAGTACTGTATATGGCCAATCCAGCCCAGGGAAGATCCATCCCAAATATATATGTATATCCATCAACTGACAGTCAGTCACTCAGTACTATATAAGGCCAATCCAACCCAGGGGAAGATCCATCCCAATCATCAATGATTCTAACAAGATCCATGTCCAGGGTAAATCCATCCCTCAATATAAATATTTCGGGCAAGATCCATGCCTAGGGAAGATCCATCCCTCAATATAACTGCTTCGGGCAAGATCCATCCCAGATATATGTATATCAACTATGCTCACTGTGGGGGTGCAGACTTCGGAAGGGCTCCTTCAGCCCAAGCACTATAATAGCTAGATTCAGGCATAAATAAATAAACATAACTATCACTCAGAATCTCCAGTCTCTCGGGCTCTCAATGACATGAAAAATCAACCCGACATGATGATATAAAATATCAATGAATGACAACGGAGACTGAGATATGATATGCAAGTGATAGATGTGACTGAGTACAACATTGTAAATTTAAACAAATAGTTCAATAACAATACGACCCATGTGGGTCCCGAAATATATTGGCGCGTAACCAAATCATAATTTGTAACATGAGTCTCAGCTCAATTTCTCTAACATGTGGAGGATGTGCGGATAATAAAATTTATTTAATTATGCAACTCCAGGAAATCAATTAAGTCACAATTCCTATGATGTATGCTCACACGCCCGTCACCTAGCGTGTGCGTCATCTCCCAACGATTAATACAACATGTAATTCAGGGACTTATACCCTCAGAACCAAGTTTATTTTATTATTTCTGCTAATTGAATAAAATTATTGTTAACTCTATGAATCATGCTGATTTGAATAATTATAATTTATTTCAATTATTATTATTGACCCATAGTGAGTGTCAAAGTCGGCTATCTCGTCTCTACCACTTCGAGATTAGGCTTGATACTTACTGGGTACACGTTATTTTCGTACTCATACTGCACTTGCTGCACATTTTATTGTGCAGGTACATATATGTATAGCGGCATTGTGGGTGCAGAGGTGTGGTTAATAATTGTGGAGACATAAGTGAGCTGCACTCTATATTACGATCTGCAACTAACAGAGTCTCTTTCACAGTTATTATATTTTCCTGTCTAATTTGTATTCTGGATAGATGTTGTATTTTATTTTTAATTTCCTAGTAAATGCTCATGCACTTGTGACACCGGATTTTGGGAATGGTTGTGAATTGTTTAGAAATTTAGTTGCTAAAAAATATTTATCATTTACTCTATGATTTTTATCTTTACAATTTCATTGAAGAAATTTTTATTTCAAAAATACTAAAATGGGTAATTAAGTTAATTGATTATGGTTGGCTTGCCTGACAGTGGTGTCCGGCGCCATCATGGCCTTTTTGGATTTTGGGTCGTGACAACATGGTATCAGAGCACTAGGTTCACTTAGGTCTCACGAGTCATGAGCGAGTCTAGTAGAGTCTTGCGGATCGGTACGGAGACGTCTGTGCTTATCTTCGAGAGGCTACAGGGCTGTTAGGAATACTTCCCTTCTTGATTCCTCATCGTGCGATTCGATTTATTTGAGGCTTATGCCTACATTTCCTTCCTATTCAATCTTATGTGATGTGAAGCGCTTGTTATAAATTGGGGATCGAGGAAATTTTTAATGGTACTACAGATGTAGTGCGGGATACTTTTCCCTGTGTAATTAGTTGGGCTATTGTCGTTGCCTTGTGGAAGGCCGCTCTATCATTTTAGTCCAGTATCAATACTACTTAAGGTTTTGAGATTTGTCATTGATTGTTATGACGATTCATGCGTTGTTTTCGCATAGTGTCAGGGCAGTAAATGACTTGAAAGAAGGTTTTCTCAGTACATGATTCAGAGGTTCCATGTTTTAATTCTAGCAGAGAAAAGGCAATCGGACTATGAATGTTCAGGTTTGGGGTTGATGGAGTAACGAAGCTTGAGATTTTCGAGTGTGGTAGAGTTCTCTATTTTGATGTGGTGTCATCGCATTGTAAAATGCGTTAAGGTTCGCCGGTGTTATAGTTTCCTTCAACTCGTCTTCACGACAGGGTGCTAGGAATTGGTATAGGGGAAGCAGTCTTACAGATTGCGGTGTGCGGTGATTCAGGATCGAAGCAGCATTTCTAGTATCGATGTCTCAAGAAGGATGATCATCAGAAAGGTTTAAAGCTGGTAACGAGCTATTGGTTCAAGTTCTACAGAGACGTATTTTGAGTTAAGGCAACAAGCAGGGAAGGATGACGAAGGACATGTGAAAGTTGCCTTGTGGTGGTTAGGTTCCGAAAAGGCCAAGTGTAAGAAAACAGAAATAGAGTAGTTGCTTAAAGGAGATGGTTGACCAAAGTTGGAGAGTGGAAAGGAAGCACATGGGCTACGTGGTAGGATGATTACACGTCTTGAGGAACGTTTGGAGTGATTTGGGATGTAAAATGGATAGTTACTAGGTCTACAGACTTAAGTTGTAATATTAGCTACTATATTGAGGAAGATTGGATACAACAGGAGGGAGTTGCTTACTATAAAGAAGGATACAACATGACTTTGGATTGGAATGTATTGTCGCACCTCTAGTTGATGTCTATGAGGAGTGAGCGGACTGGTGCAACTGGTGAATGAGCTCGGACTCAGGATGATCTACTGATTTTGTAGTAATTGCACCCAGTGCAATGACGTTGGAATATGTCAGCATGTAATTTCAACAGGTGGGTTATCTCCTGTAAGCAAGTTAGCGGTCGCATAGTGTTGACGAAGTTTCTGCCAAGAATTCTACTGGCTACTCGGTAAGAAATTTAATATGTAAATGTGGCTAGTGGTTTGGAGTATTTATTAAAGGTTAATAGAAGGATTTCGAGAAAATTTGGCGAGTTGTGTGTGCAGGATCATGTCAATAGTAAATAAAGAATCTCGGTGGATTCCAACAATTTTGTAATTATAGCTTCAAGCTAAGTGGGAGAGCTCCACCGTCTATGATTGGATTGCATAGTGTTAACTTGTGCGGTTTCTGGTTATCGGTGTATTGTTGGGTCATTGCAACAAAGGAAAGAAAACATCAGTGGTAATTTGAGCAAAGTATTTGGAGAATGTGTGCCATATTTGGCCTTATCAATTCATATTCAGGTTTTTGGAAGACTCGGAGTTTATGCTTCGTGTAGATGTAATGCACAGGAAAGTGAAGCCGTAGGATGTTTCCTTGATAAAGTGTCCATGTGCTAGCAGGGCCTTGGAATTGATCATGTTTGGGAACAAGTCAGAGCAAGGGACTCTCAATAACAGTCCTAGTGGATTCAAAAAATTTAAAGTGCGGTGCCTGAGGATCTCGAGTCCGTAGTATGGTTGAGTATCGAGTTTTTGCAGCAGATTATGAAATGAGGCTTGGAGTACACTGCGTTATCTTCGGGTTGTGGTGTAGCATTTGAGAAACGGAATAAAATAACTTCGGATTCATAAAAGATGTATTAGAATGGGTGTACCGGTTGAAGATGTAAAAGTGCGCATAAGAAGGGATATGAGATAATTAGTGGGTTTTGAAATAGCATGGTCTCGAGAAATAAGGTCACTTGGGATGAGTGTGGATTTGAGTTCGTGATGTAATGAATGGAGCTACTATTATTTCTAAGGCAAGTTGAGAGTAAATTGAGAAAAGATGGATCGACTAACAATGGTTGAATCGGCACGATGGTGGCAATGATCAGTTCCTTCAGCGCATTGAATTATGCATGTGATTTGTGGTGATATGTGCGAGGCTTGACGACCGCCATAATTGATTTTATTTGGAGAAATTCAAGTATTATGACATGTTATGTGTAGAGGAATCCCAGAAGAGTTATGGTGGTTTAGACCACTACTTGAGGCCGGTATTTATTTTTATTTATGGATATGGGAATTCAGTCACGTGTTGCAATGGTTCTCTTGAAATGAGTTAAGAAGAAGGTTTCTATATGATGATGTGTGTACCCTATTAGTGGTTCGGGAATTATGATGGAATTCTTGTACTCCTGCGCATTGGCGTGGTTAAGTGCACTAAGTAGCATGGGATTCAAAAGTTGAGGATTTAAGATTTCGGTTCGGTGTTGACAAGGATGTTATGAGCTCGGATGAGCAGGAAAGGGATTTAGATGTTTAAAGTAAGATGGTATTGTTTTTGGCATCATCTAAGGTCGATGTCAGGTGTAAGATACTTTGTGTATTGATTTGTAGATTCTTGATATGCTTTACAGCACTAGTGTAACCGGTAGCATGGATGTGCAGACTTGTTACCTGGTGCGGAAGGTCGTGGGAGCGTGTCTCATGGAAAGATTGTGTAAGAGTGACATGTAGTCACTTGATTGAGTGAAGATTGAAACCAAGTATGAAGATTGTGGTGATATCGCTAATTCGAGAATTTATGCCTGGAGGGCGCTCGGTTCATTTGATTGTGGAATGTGGAAGTTTGTTCCGATTATGATGGCTATTCTTGTGTGTTATAGGAAAAAGAGTTATTATGGATCCTTGAAAGGTTATTATCCTAGTACGGTGCGATCAGAATCGGCTTGAGGTTTGTGGATGGATTTAAATATGAATACGGGCTCTATATCAGGCCATGTGTGTTCATTTCAGCATAAAAGCTCCCTATGGAGGAGTATTCGGATGTTGGATATCATTTCGTCGTCGGTTATTTCATGTAATACTATATTGTGCCATGTGAGTTATGAAACGGCTTGATAAAATTCTTATGTGTTGAGGTTCCGTGTAGCGATGGTGTTGTGTGAGCAGGATGGCTCTCGAGATTCAGATCATATATCGCACCTTAGTTATGCTTGGATTTTGTAGCGTATTGCGTTGTCGGTCCTTCCCAGGATGGTATTATGCACTGAGCGTGCTTGTGTCTGATATTCGGATATTTTGTAGCAATGAGCATTCTAGCTCGGTAAGTATTTTCTTATAGATTCTTTTTGTGCGGATCGGGAGGCACGCCGCCACGGGTATCATGTGTGGATCGGGTTGCATGCCGCAACAGTGTAATGTTGAGTACAGTTCCCTATATTCTATTTTGTGTGTTTTGTGTCCCATTTTCTGAGGAAGGTTCATGACACATTTTCAGTTGTATGATTAGTCACGTGGGTTGAGTAATCCTTTCAATAGTCTGTTTTCCTTATGTATCGAAAATGAGTCCGTAGCTTATTAGCTCATTGTGGCTTCATATGAGACTTTTTGTCATGTCTGAGCTGGCTTATTGCCTGAGCAGCTTATACTAAGTAAGACGAGGTTATAGGATCCGGGATCAATACGATTTCTTCAGAAGGACAAAATGAGGCAATGGTTCTTGTCAGAAGGACAAACTCAATAATTTGTTGACTCAGCAGTTGGTTATGAATTTCTACACATTTCTTCCATCGTGGAAGCAGTTCAATAGTTGGAACAGGAATTATATGTATCACGAGGTGTGTTGTGAACATCAGATTCGTGGAATTTCGGCTATTGTTATCGGAGGATGATATTATGATCATGTGAATGGTGTGGTGCACGGTATAAATTCAACCAAGGTATGCAACCATGTATTGGTGCATCGTGTAGTGATTGATACGGTGTTCGTAAGTTGGAAACAGGCATGGTGGAGAATTCTGGATGTTAGAATTGGGCTCTAAGGCTTAATTGCCTAAATAAAGGGGAGAATCTTCGGATTGGCTCGAGCTAATGTGCTCAATTGGGTGTGGTAGCACGGGTAGGTGCTAGAAGTGTTGAAATGTTATTTTGGACAACTCTGGAACAGTCCTTAGCACGTTCGAGGACGAACGTATATTTAAGTGGGAGAGAATGTAACGACCCAACCGGTTGTTTTGACTGTTAGAACCCCGTTCCCCTAAATAAAACTTTCCGAATGTGTTTTTAATGATTTATGACTTGCTGGGATGGTTGGTTCGGGATTTGGATGTGTTTGGGGTTGAAATAGGAACACTTGGTTCCTTAAGTTAACCTTAAAAGGCCAGGTTTGACTTCGGTCAACATTTTGAGATAATGACCTCGGAATCGGGATCTGACGGTTCCAATAGGTTCGTATGATGATTTCGGAATTAGGCATATATTCGAATCGGGTGTTGGATTACCTGGGAGTGTTTTGGCGCTTAATAGTGAAAATCAACTATTTGAAGGTTTAAAGTTCTTTAAAATTAGTTTGGAATAGGTTTTGGAGTAATCGAAGTCCGTTTGGAATTACCGAGATTGGGAATAGTTCTATATAGTGATTTAAGACTTGCACGCTAAATTTCGTGTCATTCCAAGTAGTTTAAATATATTTCGGCGCATTGGAAGTAAATTGAAGAACTTGAAAATTTTAAGTTGAATCAATTTGGTTTGAGGTGTGATTCTTAGATTTGATGTTGTTTTACATGTTTCGTGAGTCCAAGCGAGTCTGTTTTATGATTACAAACCTGTTGGTATGATCGGGCGGGGCCCCGGGGGGCCCGAGTGTTAACCGGATGAGGCTCAGACCAATTTCGGACTTGGGAGAAAAATGTTGAAGCTTTCTACTTCTGGTACATTTGCACCTGCGCTTGGATAGCCGCAGGTGCGACCCTCGCAGATGCGAGCTTCAATCGCAGAAGCGGAAGGGGGGAAAGAAGGCCTGCCATCGCAGGTGCGGAACATTGGGCGCACCTACGAACGCACATGTGTGAGAAGTTTTGCACAGATGCGACCTTGGCCCAGGCGAGTGGAACTCGCACCTGCGAGAAATTTTCGCAGGTGCGAAAGTCGCAGGTGCGGTAGCCCTCCGCAGGTGCGAAAAAGCTGTTCGGGCAGAATGTTAAAAAGAGGCGAGGCTGGGCCATTTTTGTCAGTGTTTCCTCCATTATTGGGCGATTTTGGAACTATTCGAGAGAGGATTTCAACTAGCAACAGGAAGGTAAGTTAATTCTACACACTTAGAGTTAAATACATAGATTATGGGTAGATTATAACTAGAAAATCTTAGAAATCAAAGGCTTAGGTGAAAAACTTAGATTTTTAGAAAAATCAGATTTTAACCACAAAAATAGTTATGGAATTGAGTAGAAATTGTATATTAAAGTTCTTGAGATTATGGGTAACGTTTTCATCCAAAATTTTCCAGAATTCGAGCACGTGGGCCCGGGGTGAATTTTAAGAATTTTACCATTTTTGATAAGGTAATTTATTTAATAGATAAATTTCGAATCATTTAGCATATATTAATTATTATGTATAATATTTGGATAGTTTCGGATTTTTCGGGGTCGAATCGAGAATTCAACGCGGCGTGGTAATCGGAAAGTGGATTTTGAGACGAGGTAAGTCTCTTGTCTAATCTTGTAAGGGGAAATTATCCCATATAATTAAAGTAATAATTGTTGCTAATTGTGGGGGCTACGTACGCACGAGGTGATGAGAGTCCGTGTGTAGCTACTATTAATGCTAAAGTCCGGGTAGTTTAGGACTCAAAGCATGAATTACTTGTGTAAATTGTATTCTTTGTTTAATTAATATCAATTGATATATATTAATATATTGTGAATTGTTACATAAAGATATTAAAAGATGGAAATTCCATATGCTTGATTTTCTGTTTAAATTAATTAATTGTTAAAAAAATTATTCTTCCTCCCGAATTTATCTTATAATAAATATACTCTCCTTCCGGAGGTACATAAGAAAATGTCCTCCTTTCTTGTGGAGCGGGCCGAATGCCTCGGCAGGATAGATGCATCTATGGATCATGCCGCACGTCCCTCGGCAGTATACACGACACTCTGGATCGGGCCGTACATTCTCGGCAGAAATCATGCTTAATAATAATAATTACACGATACCTTAATAGTTTATTTCAGCTTGTGAAGCTAATTGATAAATTGAAAATCTTTGGAATTTAATGAATTATTATTCCTGCTTGTTAAGGAATTATTGTTATACCTATAAATGAGACTAATTGATAAATTAAAAATTTATTGAAATTGAATTGCAGCTTGTAAAGCTATTTGATAAATTGAAAGTTTTATTGAAATTGCATGATTTAATTAATAAATTAAAAAATTGTTGATTTTAAGGATTTTTTTTATTTCTGCTAATTGAATAAAATTATTGTTAACTCTGTGAATCATGCTGATTTGAATAATTATAATTTATTCCAATTATTATTATTGACCCATAGTGAGTGTCAAAGTCGGCTATCTCGTCTCTACCACTTCGAGATTAGGCTTGATACTTACTGGGTACATGTTGTTTTCGTACTCATACTGCACTTGCTGCATATTTTATTGTGCAAGTACATATATGTATAGCGGCCTTGTGGGCGCATAGGTGTCGTTAATAATTGTGGAGACATAGATGAGCTGCACTCTATATTACGATCCGCAGCTAACAGAGTCTCCTTCAGAGTTATTATATTTTCCTGTCTAGTTTGTATTCTGGACAAATGCTGTATTTTATTTTTAATTCCCTAGTAAATGCTCATGCACTTGCGACACCGGATTTTGGGAATAGTTGTGAATTGTTTAGAAATTTAGTTGCTAAAAATATTTATCATTTACTATATGAGTTTTATCTTTACAATTTCATTAAAGAAATTTTTATTTCAAAAATGCTAAAATGGATAATTAAGTTAATTGATTATAGTATAAGTGACTTTACTCTATTTTATGATTTCTTTCACCGGCGATGCTATTCTTTTAAAAATAAATTTATATATCCTAAGAAATGTGAAAATAATTTTACTTATATAATGAATTTTTTTTAAAAAAATATTTTTCAATTAGTTAATTCAAATACTTAATTATTTGTTCTCAATATTAAAAAAATTATTTATTTTTGTTGATTCAAATTCTTAATATATATATATATATATATATTGTCCATCGCAAATTTCAAATACTTTAAAGCAATTATAATTTTATCGAATAAGAATTTCATTTCTAAACGATAAAATAAAATATTGATAAACAACTCAATTTTGAATCTTTGTGTCCGTGGGACTGACAGTATTATTGATTTTGCCAATCACTTTTTTCTCTCTCTTTCCATTTTATATTGTTGAATATCTTTTTTGTTATCTGTCCTAAATGTTGAATGTAATTTTTGATCATTATACAAAAAATGGTTGAAGAAAAAGAAATTTATTTTAATAGGTAAAAATGTATTATAGTTCTAATATATAGAGTACCCTGTAAAAAAAAAAAGAACCATAGAGATAACCTTCTTCTATTGATCGAAAGGTCCCATTATAAATATGAACGGTTGACGAAAATTAAATATTAGAATAATTTATGAAAGATAGTATAGTTATGTAACATAGTTTAAATAAGGAAATATTTTATATTATAAAGTCTTAAATATTACATAGTTTAAATAAGGGAAAAAATAAGAATAAAAATTTAAATTGATTCTCAAAGTCCTAAATATTAGGAAATTAACTTAAATTACTATTTTGTCTAATATGAAATTAATTTTAAAAAGGTAAAAAAGTGAACGGCATTTCGCTAAGGTCCTTCGTGCTTTTAAAATAATATATAGATATATAGATATATATAGATAAGGGTCTTTTGTTATTTATTCATGTAATATTGTCTTAAAGTATATGTTATTAACTCTGAAACAATAAATATTAGCAGTTTTTAATTCATGCAAATTCTTATTTTTTCGCATGCTCGTTAAGGAAGGGGTCTGTCTCTTCCTTACTAAGATTAGTACGGTAAGGTTTGATCCTCTTACTCGTACTTTTGATTTTGAGGTATTATTAATAAATAAAAACATTTATAAGTAAGGTGCATGGTTATATTTTAAAAAAGTTATGGGTATTTGCTTAGTTGGAAAGAATAAACATGATATTCAATTTAAGAATTATAAATTGTAGGAAATAAAAGTGATTCATAATCTTCTCAGCCTTTGACCAATGACCAGCTGATTTAAGAATTTGCCCAAAAGCAAATATGAATGCCCATGATCTTTTAGCATTTAAAGGCTGAACAAAGTGCAAATATATAATACCATATCTCTCATCAGAAATTTTTTGGTACATAGCATGGTGAAGGCTGTTGCACCTTCAAATCTTCTTCTTTTGAAGACCATCTTGTTGGTATGCTCCATATTAGTAGTCTTTTGTATTTTTATTCATTAAAATTGGGTAAAAATTATTTACATCTCCCAAGTTTGCTTTAAAAATTAAAATCATCCTCCAACTTTGAACAAATATCATTCTGCTCCTCGTATCAAAGGTGACTTCTTAAAATGCCTATTTTACCATCTACAATTTTTATCTCTCATTTTTATTCTTTATGGAGCATATATTATGGAACTTTATTCTCAATTTATTATAAAATGGTCAAAAAATAGAGGTAAATATTATAATAAATTTATAAAAATTATGTATTTACACTTTACATGAACTTTAATTATAATGTAGATAAAATTCTATTAATAACAATCAAAAGTCAAAAACTATATACACATATAAAATAATAAAAATAGTGGAACTTAACATCACACACACCAACATATATTCTGTGCATTTTAATATATATAATATTAAAATAATAATAATAAAGTAGCAATATATTTTTTAATAAATTCATAATATAATTATTTTATTTACAATGTTAGTGAACTTAAATTAAATTATGTGATAAGATATAATATTATTTAAATTATGAATAAATACCTGCATTAAGAAATATCTAGATAATATAAAAAGGGTGTTACGTATATGGGGAGTTAAAAATGTCAAAGGGTAAAATAGATATTGAGTACGATAAAAGAATGAAAATGACAATCGTTTAAAGTTGAAGGATGGGTTTGATTTTTAAAGTAAACTTGGATGGATGATGTAAACGATTTTCATCCATTAAAATTAGAAACTATGCAAATGCTAGTCCAAGGTCCAAGCATCTAAGAACCTATGCCTTCTTTTCCCTTGCTTATCTTGCCAACAATATGAACATATTTATAAATATTGCACCATCATAGCCAATTGTTATATCAAGCATGTATAGAGACTGGTCTATACATGACTTAGTGACACCCCGATGTCGGGCTATCATTCTGCACTTATGTTCTATTTGGGTTTTACCCCTGTTGTTATAAAACACGCCGGTTATTTTAAATGTCTTAATTCATTTCTGTTAAATTTTAAAAGTGTTTTGGAAAGGTCGGCTTGCCTATTATCATGATAGGCGCCATCACGACAGGTTAAGTTTTGGATCGTGACAATGCGGAAACACCAGAACCAGAAATCTTCAGCAATGCAACATGAAATGAGAATGATCTGAACCCCGTCTGAAACTCACCTGAGGCCCCCGGGACCTAAACCAAATATACCAACAAGTCCCATAACATAATACGGACCTATTCGAGGCCTCAAATCACACCTAACAACATCGAAACGACGAATCACACCTAAATTCAAAATCAATGAACTTTGAAACTTCAACTTCCACAACCAATGCTGAAACCTATCAGATTATGTCCGATTGACCTCAAATTTTGCAAACAAGTCACATTTTATATTACGGACCTATTCCAATTTTCAGAATCGGATTCCGGCCCCAATATCAAAAAGTCAACCCCTCGGTCAAACTTTCCAAAAATTTAACTTTCGTCATTTCAAGCTTAATTCCACTACGGACCTCCAAATAACTTTTCGGACACGCTCCTAAGTCTAAAATCACCATACGGAGCTATTGAAATCACCAGAATTCAAATCCGAGGTCGTTTACATATAAGTCAATATCCGGTCAACTTTTTCAACTTAAGTTCTCAATAATGAAATTCTTTCTTCCAATTCGATTCCGAATAACCTGAAAATCAAAACAGACGATTCACACAAGTCAAAATACATCATACAGAGCTACTCATGCCCGTAAACTATCGCGCAAAGTGCAAATGCTCAAAACGACCAGTCAGATCATTACAGACCAATGACCAGCTGATTTAAGAATTTGCTCAAAATCAAATATGAATGCCCATGATCTTTTAGCATTTAAAGGGGGAACAAAGTGCAAATATATAATACCATATCTCTCATCAGAAATATTTTTGGTACATAGCATGGTGAAGGCTGTTGCACCTACAAATCTTCTTCATTTGAAGACCATCTTGTTGGTATGCTCCATATTAATAGTCTTCTGTATTTTTATTCATTAAAATTGGGTAAAAATTATTTACATCCCCCAAGTTTACTTTAAAAATTAAACTCTGTCCTTCAACTTTGAACAAATATCATTCTGCTCCTCGTATCAAAGGTGACTTCTTAAAATGCCTATTTTACCATCTACAATTTTTATCTCTCATTTTTATTCTTTATGGAGCATATAATATGGAACTTTATTCTCAAGTTATTATAAAATGGTCAAAAAATAGAGGTAAATATTATAATAAATTTATAAAAATTATGTATTTACACTTTACATGAACTTTAATAATAATGTAGATAAAATTCTATTAATAACAATCAAAAGTCAAAAACTATATACACATATAAAATAATAAAAATAGTGGAACTTAACATCACACACACCAACATATATTCTATGCATTTTAATATATATAATATTAAAATAATAATAATAAAGTAGCAATATATTTTTTCATAAATTCATAATATAATTATTTTATTTACAATGTTAGTGAACTTAAATTAAATTATGTGATAAGATATAATATTATTCAAATTATGAATAAATACCTGTATTAAGAAATATCTAGATAATATAAAAAGGGTATTACGTATATGGAGAGTTGAAAATGTTAAAGGGTAAAATAGACATTGCGTACGATAAAAGAATGAAAATGACAATCGTTTAAAGTTAAAGGATGAGTTTGATTTTTAGAGTAAACTTGGATGATGTAAACGATTATCGCCCATTAAAATTAGAAACTATGCAAATGTTGGTCCAAGGTCGAAGCATCTGAGAACCTATGCCTTCTTTTCCCTTGCTTATCTTGCCGACAATATGAACATATTTATAAATATTGCACCATCATAGCCAATTGTTATATCAAGCATGTATAGAGACTGGTCTATACATGACTTAGTGACACCCCAATGTCGGGCTATCATTCTGCACTTATGTTCTATTTGGGTTTTACCCCTGTTGTTATAAAACACTCCGGTTATTTTAAATGTCTTAATTCATTTCTGTTAAATTTTAAAAGTGTTTTGGAAAGGTCGGCTTGCCTATTATCATGATAGGCGCCATCACGACAGGTTAAGTTTTGGATCGTGACAATGCGGAAACACCAGAACCAGAAATCTTCAGCAATGCAACATGAAATGAGAATGATCTGAACCCCGTCTGAAACTCACCTGAGGCCCCCGGGACCTCAACCAAATATACCAACAAGTCCCATAACATAATACGGACCTATTCGAGGCCTCAAATCACACCTAACAACATCGAAACGACGAATCACACCTAAATTCAAAATCAATGAACTTTGAAACTTCAACTTCCACAATCAATGCCGAAACCTATCAGATTATGTCCGATTGACCTCAAATTTTGCAAACAAGTCACATTTTATATTACAGACCTATTCTAATTTTCAGAATCGGATTCCGACCCCAATATCAAAAAGTCAACCCCTCGGTCAAACTTTCCAAAAATTTAACTTTCGTCATTTCAAGCTTAATTCCACTACGGACCTCCAAATAACTTTCCGGACACGCTCCTAAGTCTAAAATCACCATACGGAGCTACTGAAATCACCAGAATTCAAATCCGAGGTCGTTTACATATAAGTCAATATCCGGTCAACTTTTTCAACTTAAGTTCTCAATAATGAAATTCTTTCTTCCAATTCGATTCCGAATAACCTGAAAATCAAACAGACGATTCACACAAGTCAAAATACATCATACAGAGCTACTCATGCCCGTAAACTATCGCGCAAAGTACAAATGCTCAAAACGACCAGTCAGATCATTACAGACCAATGACCAGCTGATTTAAGAATTTGCTCAAAATCAAATATGAATGCCCATGATCTTTTAGCATTTAAAGGGGGAACAAAGTGCAAATATATAATACCATATCTCTCATCAGAAATATTTTTGGTACATAGCATGGTGAAGGCTGTTGCACCTACAAATCTTCTTCATTTGAAGACCATCTTGTTGGTATGCTCCATATTAATAGTCTTCTGTATTTTTATTCATTAAAATTGGGTAAAAATTATTTACATCCCCCAAGTTTGCTTTAAAAATTAAACTCGTCCTTCAACTTTGAACAAATATCATTCTGCTCCTCGTATCAAAGGTGACTTCTTAAAATGCCTATTTTACCATCTACAATTTTTATCTCTCATTTTTATTCTTTATGGAGCATATATTATGGAACTTTATTCTCAAGTTATTATAAAATGGTCAAAAAATAGAGGTAAATATTATAATAAATTTATAAAAATTATGTATTTACACTTTACATGAACTTTAATTATAATGTAGATAAAATTCTATTAATAACAATCAAAAGTCAAAAACTATATACACATATAAAATAATAAAAATAGTGGAACTTAACATCACACACACCAACATATATTCTGTGCATTTTAATATATATAATATTAAAATAATAATAATAAAGTAGCAATATATTTTTTAATAAATTCATAATATAATTATTTTATTTACAATGTTAGTGAACTTAAATTAAATTATGTGATAAGATATAATATTATTTAAATTATGAATAAATACCTGCATTAAGAAATATCTAGATAATATAAAAAGAGTATTACGTATATGGGGAGTTAAAAATGTCAAAGGGTAAAATAGATATTGACTACGATAAAAGAATGAAAATGACAATCGTTTAAAGTTGAAGGATGGGTTTGATTTTTAAAGTAAACTTGGATGGATGATGTAAACGATTTTCATCCATTAAAATTAGAAACTATGCAAATGCTAGTCCAAGGTCCAAGCATCTAAGAACCTATGCCTTCTTTTCCCTTGCTTATCTTGCCAACAATATGAACATATTTATAAATATTGCACCATCATAGCCAATTGTTATATCAAGCATGTATAGAGACTGGTCTATACATGACTTAGTGACACCCCGATGTCGGGCTATCATTCTGCACTTATGTTCTATTTGGGTTTTACCCCTGTTGTTATAAAATACTCCGGTTATTTTAAATGTCTTAATTCATTTCTGTTAAATTTTAAAAGTGTTTTGGAAAGGTCGGCTTGCCTATTATCATGATAGGCGCCATTACGACAGGTTAAGTTTTGGATCGTGACAATGCGGAAACACCAGAACCAGAAATCTTCAGCAATGCAACATGAAATGAGAATGATCTGAACCCCGTCTGAAACTCACCTAAGGCCCCCGGGACCTCAACCAAATATACCAACAAGTCCCATAACATAATACGGACCTATTCGAGGCCTCAAATCACACCTAACAACATCGAAACGATGAATCACACCTAAATTCAAAATTAATGAACTTTGAAACTTCAACTTCCACAACCAATGCCGAAACCTATCAGATTATGTCTGATTGACCTCAAATTTTGCAAACAAGTCACATTTTATATTACTGACCTATTCCAATTTTCAGAATCAGATTCCGACCCCAATATCAAAAAGTCAACCCCTCGGTCAAACTTTCCAAAAATTTAACTTTCGTCATTTCAAGCTTAATTCCACTACGGACCTCCAAATAACTTTTCGGACACGCTTCTAAGTCTAAAATCACCATACGGAGCTACTGAAATCACCAGAATTCAAATCCGAGGTCGTTTACATATAAGTCAATATCCGGTCAACTTTTTCAACTTAAGTTCTCAATAATGAAATTCTTTCTTCCAATTCGATTCCGAATAACCTGAAAATCAAAACAGACGATTCACACAAGTCAAAATACATCATACAGAGCTACTCATGCCCGTAAACTATCGCGCAAAGTGTAAATGCTCAAAACGACCAGTCAGATCATTACAGACCAATGACCAGCTGATTTAAGAATTTGCTCAAAATCAAATATGAATGCCCATGATCTTTTAGCATTTAAAGGGGGAACAAAGTGCAAATATATAATACCATATCTCTCATCAGAAATATTTTTGGTACATAGCATGGTGAAGGCTGTTGCACCTACAAATCTTCTTCATTTGAAGACCATCTTGTTGGTATGCTCCATATTAATAGTCTTCTGTATTTTTATTCATTAAAATTGGGTAAAAATTATTTACATCCCCCAAGTTTGCTTTAAAAAATAAACTCGTCCTTCAACTTTGAACAAATATCATTCTGCTCCTCGTATCAAAGGTGACTTCTTAAAATGCCTATTTTACCATCTACAATTTTTATCTCTCATTTTTATTCTTTATGGAGCATATAATATGGAACTTTATTCTCAAGTTATTATAAAATGGTCAAACAATAGAGGTAAATATTATAATAAATTTATAAAAATTATGTATTTACACTATACATGAACTTTAATTATAATGTAGATAAAATTCTATTAATAACAATCAAAAGTCAAAAACTATATACACATATAAAATAATAAAAATAGTGGAACTTAACATCACACACACCAACATATATTCTGTGCATTTTAATATATATAATATTAAAATAATAATAATAAAGTAGCAATATATTTTTTAATAAATTCATAATATAATTATTTTATTTACAATGTTAGTGAACTTAAATTAAATTATGTGATAAGATATAATATTATTTAAATTATGAATAAATACCTGCATTAAGAAATATCTAGATAATATAAAAAGGGTATTACGTATATGGAGAGTTGAAAATGTCAAAGGGTAAAATAGACATTGCGTACGATAAAAGAATGAAAATGACAATCGTTTAAAGTTGAAGGATGAGTTTGATTTTTAGAGTAAACTTGGATGATGTAAACGATTATCACCCATTAAAATTAGAAACTATGCAAATGTTGGTCCAAGGTCGAAGCATCTGAGAACCTATGCCTTCTTTTCCCTTGCTTATCTTGCCGACAATATGAACATATTTATAAATATTGCACCATCATCGCCAATTGTTATATCAAGCATGTATAGTGACTGTCTAGAATTTAAAGTTAATGAGCTTCGGCCTTCCCTACCATCGAACTCATAGCCCATTTTATGCTATTGAGCTACGGTATTTAGATCCACGTATCTACAATCATAATTCACATAGAATTACTTCTTGATCTTTTTTTCTTTTCTTAATTTAGGTCTAACAATCTATAACTAATATTCACAAAAAATCACTTTCGAATCATTGTTAATGAACTAACTAAAGTTGGATGGTGACAAATCTATATATCTGTAAATTTATATAATTATAATCTTAGGAGAGGTGATATGGCGCCGTTCTTAAACCAGCAAAACTATTATTTATTTTTTTCATCTTTGCTTTGTTTCTATTACAGAAAACAAAAATTTCTTTAAATGATCAAGTCCAAAGGAAAGTATTCAGAAAAGTGAACGGAAATATATATTGGCAAGGTGGCACAAGGTCTCAAAATATAGAAGAAGGTTAATTGATAATAAATAGTTTTGAGAGATAAATTTACACACTTCAAAAGTGCAAGGGCCTTTTCTGCACTATAAAAGCTGCACTCTTCATCCTTTTCAAGCCCGCAAACCCTAGCTTTCACTTGATCGCTGCACCCCTTTACTGCTATTAGCATAACAATATTGGTATGTGAACGCCCCGTTGTATCTTCATGATTTGTTTTGTATATTTTTCACCTTTGTTAAATTTTTTGCTTGTTGAGTTATTTTACAGTTTTTATTATAAGGGTCACTATGCTAAGTGTTTGACGCAGTAGTCATCATGATGATTGTCAAATATCCTTATCAAAAATAATCCATTCGGACAAATGCATCTACTTATGAAAATTAATTTCGTTATTCAAACACACCACTGTGCTTGTGTTTGTCTCCATCAGTCAAATAGACAAGTTAGTGATAGATAACGCAGAATCTCTGCTACCAACTTGTTGGGAAGATAAAGTATGCTAATGATGCAAGGCAAAGTTATAGGGAAATAAACACCTTGTCAAAATCTTTCTAATCTTATAAATCAACAAGAGCAAGCAAATTCAAGTGAAATTTGATGTGTGCGGCATCTTGTAATCTGCGGAAAATTGAATATTGAAAAGGTAAACAATCAATTAAACACAAAGCCATACTAGCTAGGAATTTTACATGGGAAACCTCATAAAAGTGAAGAGTAAAATTGTGGGACCTCTGGTCCACCAAAAGACTCCAAGTATGTTATACGAGAGTGGCAAAAGTTCTCTAAAATGACTATAACACCACCAAGAAATGAGAATAAATAGCAACAAAGGATTGTAAAAGAAGTGAAGGATGAGAAAGTTTTACCCAAAAATGAGCTAGTATTCTATTTTCTTTTGATAGTTCAATCGTGGAATTTCTTAATTTATATATTTTTGAAGAACTTTGAATTGGTTTACCTAAATGAAATTTCATAAAACAATTAAATTGAATTGCCACATGAAAAAAGTTGTTTGTGTAAGGAAATTCAACAATCTAGACTGTAATTTTTAACTAACTCTGAACATGAGATCGCGGAACGTCATGGGCATTCATATATGCATATGAGCAAGTTTTTGAATAATCAACTGGTCATTAGTCAAAGCCTAACAATATAATTGTTTACCCTCAAAATCGGATAGAAATTCAATTTGTGAGTGTTTTAAGGATACGTGGATTAGCTTGACGCAAAACGATAAATTAGATTGGAATTGAAATAAATAATGATAAAGTAAATATAAACCACACGAATTGAACAGTCTCAACCTTGTAAGGTTAGTCACCCTTGAGCCGGGCGTGCTTCGATCGGTATCAAGACACAGAACAATAAGAGATTAAAGAGAATAGTGATGTTTTGCTTTGGAATATGTTCAATGAATTATTAGACCCCCCTTTATATAGTAGAGGAGTCCTACTTTAGGTACAATTCTATAAAAGGAAAAAATCCTTTGATTTGCTGATTGTCGGTTCCTTACTGATACGCGCCGAGATTCCCGCCGCAGCATCTGTCCGGTTACGAATATTCCGGTCTTTTGTTGGTTATGCTAACGATATTTCTTAGAGCTCGTTCGGGGCTAGAGTCGACTCCGGGGTTTCAGACTCAATGTTCTCGAAGGCAGGTGTGAAAAGAAGCAAAACAACCATGTGGTGAAAAATAGGGGGGGGGGGGGCGGGAATTGCAATGCCTTTAAATTTGGTATTAGTCTCTCATAACGGTAATAGTTCCACATCGATTGGACAAGTTTTGGGGATCACAGATCCCACAAACTTAAGGTGTATGGTTAAAAGCCGAAATAAGTTGAGGAGAGTACTTATGTATTCTCGCTTTATTGGCACTACTAGAAAGTAGGCAAGTGGCAACGCTGCCAAAGCCGTTGCAGCAGATAGGAAAACCGTTGCAATAGTTCTATCCCAACGGTTTAGGTGTCCGTCACATCAGATCGTGTGGCAATAGATATATGGCAACGTTTCCATGTCACGGCTGACAGGCCGTTGCAATAGCCTATTTATTGCAACGATTTGGCAGTCGTTGCAATAAACTGGGCTACTGCAACAGTCATTTAGACTATTTGCAACGGTATATAAATAACTATTTACCTATATAATTTATATAAATCACGAGAAAACTATTCATAACTGTTTTACCAAAAAGTATAATTTTCGGTTAAACTATTTAATTTGTCTAATAAGGGGTTAAATCTAGTTAAGGGATAATAACTCTAGATACTAATCTCTAAAACATGCAGTAGGTGGGGACGGATCCCGTAAATAGTTGATGAGAACAAGTGCAGAATATTCTTAGAGCATGAACATTGATGGAGATATAACTAACAATAAATGGCAATAAATGACATTTAAATAAGTAAGGAGAATGATTCACCCAATAATGGATAGGTTGAATGAATGTTTCTCCTATCAATGATGAGTGACCGATAGGTCCAAGATTCGTATGAACAATCCTCGGATCTGGTGGAAGGGTGAAAAATAATATGAACATGAATCTTTATCAAAAGATAGTTTATGTATTCTTGCCAGAGAAAGAGAGAGAGACTTCTTCTCAAAAGTATTCTTATCAAAATGAATATTACATGCCCCTATCATTGTCTCTTCTTTCTATATATATGGGGCACTTTCCTAGGAAACCCTAATAGTACAAATGTAGGAAATATTCACTAGAATATTCCCTCTAATATCTTATCCTGAGAACTAGCCGTTATTTGCCCTTTGCGCAGAGCTCGACCTCGACCATGGTTGACACCTCGGCCACAAATTTTACTGCCTTTTGATCGACCTCGACCGACTCTTTCCTTAATGTCATATTAGACCAAATACTCTTGGGGCAGATTTTGGCCTATATAGTTAGTCCCTTCGCTTATTGAGGCCGAGCCCAAACGGCCTTGATTAGCGGACGCTGTTTATCGTGGTTGATAAAATTAGGCGAGCAGTCGGATAGTGGCGCTTCGGGCGAGGTGGTGACATGAGCCGCAACCTTTGGGGCCGCACTATTTCAAAGTGACATCATGACATTATACGTCATTGTGATGCATTTTCCCGATGCTTTGCGTCGTTTCTCGTGCTTATGCCATTTCGATACCTGCGCTGGGTAATGATGGCATGATTTCTCGGTCCTGGTGCCTGAACTCTTATAAATAAGGACCTGAGGCCATTTGTGTTTGTTTTGCATACTCTTAATATCGAATCCCTGTGTCTCTTTCTTCATTCTCCATATTGAACCTTTGTCTCCCTTTTTACTTTGTCATTGTGTATCCACTCCCCTGATTACCAGTGATTTCAGTTGCTTCCATTCCTTTTGTTCTTAAAACTTTCTTCTTTCAAGAACATGGTTAACACACCCTCTGGTTCTGGCATTCCTCCTCATGCCGATAAGATTTCTGTCACTGTTGAAGAAGAGAACTTCCCTGCGGTGGAGGAAATAGGTCCCCTTAATGAGAAAAATAGGTCTGATTTCTCGAAGATACCTGAGGACGACCCTGAGGTCTCGGAGTTGACGATGAAGGAGATTGATCTTGCTGAGTTTAGGGTGAGGTTCAAGATTCCTGCCCATATCGATCTGATCCCAGCGGGGCGCGATGTGGTACAAATACACCGCCCTGGATATTGCGCGTTTTATGCGTACCCTTTCTATGTCGGCTATTCCTTTCCTCTTCTCCCTTTGGCGGAGGAATTTTGCCACTATTACGGTGTTTTCCCGGCCCAACTCTCCCCATACATCTACAAGATTATCTGTATATTAATGAAATTTGCAGAATTGGCCGGGGTCGAGATTACCCTTCGCCACCTGATGCATCTCTTCGTCCCTAGTTTCTATAAGGGGACGATGCTGTATCTTTTGCCACAGAGGAAGTAAGTGCCTGGTGGTGAAGATGGACGATAAGGAAAATCGTCAGTTCTGGCTCAACTACTGCTTCGTCAAAACCGAGGACGTGGTGGCCAACGCGAGCGGATTCCCTGAGACTTGGAATTACGCCTGTAAGTATTCTCTTTTCTACCCAAGCATTTGTTTTGCCTGTTTTAATCATGGTCTGACATTCGGTCCCTTATTCATGCAGCCGAGACTATGCACCTCCTTTGGTCGGGCACATTCATGACTGGATCAGCCGGATTTTGCCTCACACAGTGGGGGTTCGTGAATGGCCGGCCTTTCTCAAGAAGTTCTGGCATGCGCCTTCTGCGACCGGTGAGTTCACCTGCACACCTTTTCATCTATATTGTTTTTGACCTCACAATCGCTTGCTCGTTGCAGTTTTGTGTAGGAAATGAATCTTTTATTCTATATTTTTTAGCACGAAGACCTTCGTATAGACCAAAGGCCCCTTCTCCTGCATTTCGTAAGAGGAAGGCTGCTTCTTTGGGGTCGGTTCCCATTATGACCGCGACAAATCCTGCCCGATTGTCTGCTTCTATTCCTTTTTTTAGTCGTGGTTAGGTCTGCCCGGTCATCGACCGCACCTGCAGTGGAACTTTCGACTTCCCTTCTATATCATCTAGTAGATGAGGATGATAAAGCGGAATCAACGCCGAGTGGGGATGACTTACTTCCCCGCAAAAGGAGATTAGTGATGGAAGATTTCGTCGTCCGAGAGATGGCGACCATAGAACTTAGAGGTGAAGCCAAGTTGCCGCCCGTGATTCTGCCCTCGTCTGAAGCTGAAGAAGGTACATCTCTCCTAGAGACAGTGGTGGGATTTGAAGGGCCATCAGCGAGAGTCCCTGTCGACTTACGGCAGGATGAGCGATCGGCTTCGCGATCGGCCGAGGATCTTTCTTCGAGGGCCATCTTAAAAGGGAAATGTGTAGCCAAGGAAGGTTACAAGACGGGCTCCGACATGGATGCCGAGGAGGTGAGGATGATGGAGGAAGGATTTACCCAACTTGAGATGAGGTTGGAGGGGACCACGCGGACTACTGCGATCCCCATGGATTGGGACTTGCTGGTGGACATGGAGGATGTGGTCCCTTCTCTAGATCCCCATTACTCTGATGTGGAGGGTAAAACCCTCGAGAAGTTTAAGGATGCCACTTTATCTAGGAGTATAGCCGGCCACGCTCTTAGGGTAAGTTTTCCAATCCCTCTTCGTTTTCGTATGTCGAGAAGTTTAAGGATGCCACTCTACTCTTCATTTTCTATTTTTCTTTCAGACCATGATTGTGGAGATTGAGAGTGTCCGACGAGAGGAGAGGCGTAAGGCTATCATTCAGAAGATGGAGCGGAAGTATCGTGAATATCGTACCAAGTATCGCGAGATCTACAGACGGTTCGGCGAGAATGGTAGCTTTCAGGCTCTCCGAGATGAACTGAAGGAGAAGGATGACGAGTTGGTAAAAGTCATCAGAAAATGCAGCGCTCTAGAGGGGGCATTGAGGGAAAAAGAGGAGGAGCTTGAGGTGAGCAGGGGGGTCAAGGCCCAATATGCCAACCTTCAAGCCCAAGTGGTCTTATTGTGCGCCGAGCTCGAGGAGTGTTAACTCAAAGAGGACACTCTGAGTGGCGAGATCGTTGAGAAGGCAACGGGTTTAGAGAAGGCGGAGTTGGCCCGGTTGTCGGCTGCGAGGAAAGTAGAGGCTTTAGAGATCGTGATCTGCATTCTCCGTTCTAAGCGGGAGGGTGCTCTGGAGACGGCCAGGCTCAGAGAAGAGCGGCTTGATGAGCAGATAGGGGAGCTGGAAAAAGAGGCTTTGGGCCTTAGTGATCGAGTTGCTGCTCTCGAGGCCGAGAAGGCACAGTTATTGGCTCAACCGTCCTCTTCCCGTACTTCTGCTTTTCCTGATGTTCCACGGGATCTGTACAAGGAATGGATTCACGCCAAAGCCCAGCTGGATATATTCAGGGATCTGATGGGGGCGGGGGATTTTTTGAAAGTCGACTTTGAGGACGCTCGTGCTAAGACACGTAATGCTCAGTTTGCTTGCGGCTATGACCCCACTACACCAGAAGCTGGTGATGACGAGGATGCGAGTGTGGAACGAATTGAACAAGATGCTTGGTACGAGGATGAGTATCCCGCTGGCGATGGCGATAGCGATGGCGATGGTGATGGCGAAGAGGTAGGTGGAGATGGTCTGGGTGACCAAGCTGGTGGTGCTGTTGGGCCAGGCGGTGATTAGTTATTTTTCCTTCTTTTTTGTTTAGCCGCAGACTTGCGTGTATTTTTGTAGGCGTGTAATCGGGCCTTTGTAAAAAATACTCTTTTAAGTATGAAATGTTAGTTCTGCTATTCGTACCTGATTCTTTTTCTTCGTTCGAGTTTGTATGCTTTTTGATTTTGTTGCTTGGTTGCCTTCATCGTAATAAAGTTATTCGAGTAGGTTAAACGAGGATGAAACGATGTTTAGGTTTGATCCCGGCCGAGGGGCAGTAAATGTTGGTTCGAACGAGGTCGAACATGTCGCGAGGTCGAACATGTTGTATGTTTATCTGTGGCTGAGGGCCGACTAGGTGTTCATACACCCTTTGTTTAGTTAAGGTTATGGGCCGAGTAGATGTTAACTTGAACGTAGTCCAATGTAACCTTTATCTATTTAGAGTCGTGGGCAGAGTAGATGTTAATTCGAACGAGGTCAAATGTAACCTTTATCTATTTAGGGCCATGGGCCGAGTAGGTGTTAATTTGAACGAGGTCGAATGTAAACTTTATCTATTTAGGGCCATGGGCAGAGTAGGTGTTAATTCGAACAAGGTCGAATGTAACCTTTATCTATTTTGGGCCATGGGCCAAGTAGGTGTTAATTCAAACGAGGTCGAATGTAACCTTTATCTATTTAGGGCCATGGGCCGAGTAGGTGTTAATTCGAGCGAGGTCGAATGTAAACTTTATCTATTTAGGGCCATGGGCCGAGTAGGTGTTAATTCGAACGAGGTCGAATGTAACATTTATCTGGGGAGAGCAGAAATAGATTTTATGTACTTGTCCTTTATTCATATTCTTGGAGAGATTTACATATTTTCTAGGTGTTGGCTTGTAGTTCAGTCCCAGTCCTAGTCTATCTAGTCCCTCCATCGGTCGCACTGGAAAAATAGTGAGAGATCTTGTAATGAACTAGCCGTCCAGTGCCCTCGTCTGTGCACACTTCAATCCTAAAGTATCCCCATCCTCGCCATATTAAAAACCTCCCCGAGAAAACCTAATTGGGACAAAACTCGAGTAAGGGAAAAAGAGTGCGACTTTAGGGACCTCGTCCTTTAAAAGTTGAAGCACTTAAGGTATGTAATCTTCCAGTTATTTGGTAGTCGCTTTCCTTCCATTTTTTCTAGTTTGAATGACCTTTTGCTTGCTGCTGTCCTGATTTTGTAGGGGCCGTCCCAGTTTGTTCCTAGTTTGCCTTCCCATGGATCTTTACTGAGTGTAGGTGTTCTCTTTCTTGGTGGATCATTGGGGCGTACTTCTGGCATTGCTCACATTTTTTCATGAAATCCGCGGCCTCCTTTTTCATGGTGGGCCAGTAATACCCCGCTCGTATGAGGCACCTGACCAAAGCTCGATTGCCGGAGTGATCTCCACATTGGCCTTCGTGTACTTCTTCAAGGACATGCCACATCAGATTTGGGCCTAAGCATTTCGCCAGAGGGCCGCCATATGTCCTTTTGTACAAGTCGTTGTGAACAATGTTGTATCTGGCCGCTCGTATTCGTAACTTCTTGGACTTTTTTTTATTGTTGGGGGGTACGTCATCCTGCAAATATGTAATAATATGGTTTCGCCAGTCCCAAGTCAGTTTTATGGTTCTTACCTCGATTTGGTCTATCGACGAGTTGAGGAAGTGGACCATATTTTGGTCTCCGGTTGTAATGTTTTTGGTGGCTGCTACTAATTTGGCGAGGCCGTCCGCCTCGATATTCTGTTCTCAGGAAATCTGGTCGAGCTGACATTCGTCGAACTCGGGTAGTAGTTTTCAAATTTCAGTCTGGTATGTTTTGTAACCTCTGCTCCTAGATTTGGAAAGTCCATGTGACTTGGTTGACCACGAGCTGAGAATCACAGCGCAACCTTAGCCGTTTTGCCCCGTATTTGAGTGCTAGTCTTAATCTTGCAATTACGGCCTCATACTCGGCCTCGTTGTTAGTCATGTCCGGGCACCTTATGGATTGGCGAATCATTTCGCCTATTGGAACTTCGAATACAAGTACCAGCTCGGACCCTGATGCGTTAGATGCACCGTCGATGTACAGGACCCAGAAGTCTTGTGTTTGGGAAGAAGCGTGGATGACTTCCTTTTCGACTTTGGACATAATTTGCGCACCGAAGTCGGCGAGGACCTGTGACTTTATTACCGTTCGCGGTCGATAGGTAATATTGTGCTCGCTTTGTTCGATGGCCCATTTGGCCTATCTGCCCGATAGTTCGAGTTTGTGTAAAATGCTTCTTAAGGGGAAAGTCGTGATGACCGAGATGGGGTGGCATTGGAAAGACGGTCTAAGCTTTCATGGGTGAAGCTATGACTAAGGCCAGAGCCAGGTTTTCAAGATGGGGGTACCTGGTCTCGGCGTCGACTAGTGTCTTGCTAATGTAATAGATGGGAGATTGCGTACCTTTATTTTCTTAGACTAAGACTGCGCTCACAGCTACTTTGGACACGGTGAGGTAGACGAGGAGGGTCTGTCCTAGTTCTGGTTTTGAGAGCAACGGTGAGGAGGACAAGTACACTTTTAACTCCTTCAGGGCTTGGACACACTCAGGGGTCCATTGGAGGCCGTTTTCCATTTTGAGTGCGGCGAAGAACTTGTGGCACCTATGGAAGGATCGTGAGATGAATATCGAATGGGCGGCGATATGGCCAGTCAACTTCTAGGCCTGCATTTTGGTGGTCAAGTGCTAGGAAACCCAAGAATTTCCCTGAGGCCATGCCGAATGCAAATTTTTTGGGGGTTCAATTTCATGCCGTATTGCCTGAGTATGCCGAAGGCTTCTCGTAAGTGGTCGATATGATCTTCTTTCCTTCTGGATTTGACCAACATGTCGTCGATGTATACCTCCATCATTTTTCTGAGTTATTCTTCGAATATCTTCGTCACCAGCCTTTGGTAAGTTGCCCCCGCATTTTTCAATCAGAAAGGCATGACCCTGTAGCAGTACGTCCCCTGGTGGGTGAGGAAGGTGGCTTTTCCTGGTCCTCTTCCTCCAAAAGGATATGGTTTTAGCCCGAGTAGGCATCCAAGAAACTTAGCAGCTCATGCCCGCCTGTCGCGTCGATGAGCTGGTCGATATGAGGTAATGGGAACGAATCCTTGGGGCAAGCTTTGTTCAGTTCGGTGAAATATACACACATCCGCCACTTGTCGTTCTTCTTTTTCATTATGACCACGTTGGCGACCCATTGGGGGTACTTCGTCACCCTGAGGGAACCATTTTCCAATAATTTTTCCACTTCTTTATGCACTGCATCATTGATTGCGGAGTTGAACTTTTGTCGAACCTGCCTCACCGGGGGGTAGAGTGGATCGACGTTTAATTTGTGTGTGGCGATCTCCTTTGGGATACATGGCATATCTGCATGGCTAAAAGCTAACAAGTCTGCGTTAGCAGTTAAAAATTCAGGAAACTTACCCAATTGTTGAAGTTTGTAGCAGATGTAAGCTTTCTTGTTGTGGTCGTTGTCATCTAATTGGATAGGGTCGAGGTCCTCTACGGCCGATCCTGCGGCCTCGACCGAGTTGGGGTCTTTGATGATGTCTTCGTTGTCATCACTTACCGACCTCGACCCCGTTGATTTCTATGCTGCTTTCTCTCTATCTCTCATTTATTGGGTGGTCGTGCAGTCTAGGGCGATGCGGTAGCACTCTTGGGATGTGCGTTGCTCCCCGCGTATGCTGAATATGCCCCATGGAGTGGGAATTTGATGAATTGGTACATGTTTAAGGGTATAGCTCTCATGATGTGTATCCATGGTCACCCTATTATGGCATTGTATGTTGTGTCCTGGTCCATGATGTGGAATGTGGTCTCCAGAGTGACGCCACCCGCCAAGACGGGGAGTATGATCTCGTCGGATGTTCGTTCAACTACATTGTTAAAACTTGTTAGTGTGATGTAGCGTGGTACTATCTTGTCCTCGAGTTTCATTTGTGTGAGCACTCGAGGATGGATAATACACTCATCGCTCCCATCATCTATCATAATTTGTCTCACGTCGGTATCTAAAATTCGTAAAGTAATAACGAGAGCGTCATAGTGAGGGAATGCCAAACTGTTGGTATCTGACTTATCGAAGACGTTACTTTCTTCGAGTTCATCATACCGTTGGTAGGAGATTGGCCGTTTGATCTTGTGGGTTGTGGTGAACTTCACACTGTTGATGGAAGCGTTGTCCCCACCACCGATGATCATGTGGACGGTGTGGACTGGCAAGGGCAGCTTCGGCGACCCTTGATGTTCGCGTCCCTTGGCAAAGTTGGTCCTTCCCCGATCGCTCAGCAATTCTTTGAGGTGTCCCTGTTGCAGCATGTTTACGACCTCCTGTCTTAGGGCGATGTAATCTTCAATTTTGTGTCCTCGCTCTTGGTGGAACTCGCAGAGGGCGTCTGATTTTTTGGTATTCGGGTCTGACCTTATCTTTTTTGGCCACTTTACCTTTGGTCCGAACTTCTCCAAGGCAAAGACGATCTCTTTAGGTGACACGCACAAATTATGAGCGGATAGTGAAGAGGGAATACCTCTCTTATTTCTATGAGTCCCTCTTCTTGATCGAGGTTGGCCTTCTTCATGGCGAGATGAGGTTCCAGCGATAGTTTTGACATATGGGAGATGTCGTTCCCGGTTTGGCCATGAGGCTGCTGGATCTCTTCTAATATCACTTCTCTGATCTTTTTTGGATTTCGCTTGTACTGAGGTCAGTCGGTGAGTCAGCCCATTGAGGTCATCTTCGTCTGCTCAGACTTAGGCACAATATGCATAATGCATTTCGTCCCAAGTCATTGGGGGATATTTCATAAGCCCGCTTAATAATTTTCTTGTCGCCCTTGAACCATTTTTGTTCAGCCTGTTTTGAAAATAAGCTACCGGCATTCCTTCTGATACATTGGGTAAGGTCATTCTTATTCGGTTGAAACGGGCGAGGAAGCCCCTCAGTCCTTCTTTCGGGTACTGTTTGATAGCAAAGATGTCATTCACTCTTGCCTCGACCTTCTTGGCCCCAGCATGGGCCGTCACGAACTTATCGGCCATTTACTCAAAGGTTTCAATGGAATGTGCTGGCAGTTGTGAGTACCAGGTTAATGCACCCCCCGTGAGGGTTTCGTCGAATTGTTTTAGCAGAATGGAGGATACTTGTTCTTTGGCAAGGTCATTGCCTTTCACGGCGGTGACGTAATGGGTCACATAATCCTCGGGGCCAGTCGTGCCATCGTAAATTTTCAGATAAGGCGGCATTTTAAAGGTCTTTGGTATGGTATGTGGGGTAGCGCTATCACTATACAGCTGCTCGATGAACCGACTGGCATCTCTCTTTGGCAATAACTTAGGAGCGCTAGTATTTTATCGACCCTTTCTTGGTGTTCTCTCATTTGATCTCGAAGTGTCTTGTTCTCGTTTTCTATTTCTTCCATCCTTTTCAGAATGGTCGTGAGAGCGTCATCGCCTGTATTGTTAACAACAATGTGAGTAATACCTATCATCGTGGATGGAGGAGGAGGTGGATCATGTTGCTCGTCCACTGGTGATACAGCACAGGTTCTCGCATTTGCTGCGGCTGTGCCCTGAACGGGCTGATGGAGGATGCTGGTCAGTGTATCAATTAGACAAGCCTCAAGGAGCTTCTTTATCGCTGGTGGTGTCTCCTCTCCCACGGATATGGAGGCTGTCTTGCCAAGGGATTTTGTGATGCTGCACTAGGGAGGGGGTGATCCACCTTGCCTAGGAGAGGCATTGGAAGTTGTGTCCTCGTCCACTGCTTCAGAGCTTTCATGGATGATGTCCATGAGGTTGGTTGGGAGGTCGCTCATTATTCTCGTTCTTTCTTCTCTGTTACCTACCATGTTAGATCTATGCATGTAGAGAGAAGAAGGTTTTTCTTTTTGTTTTTTTTGTCAGTAACCAGTGTCGGTTGTAGATCTAGAAGAAACTAAAAAACTTAGCTAGAACATCCCCATAGACGGCGCCAAATTATTTTACCAAAAAGTGTAATTTCCAGTTAAACTATTTAATTTATATAATAAGGGGTTAAATCTAGTTAAGGATAATAACTCTAGATACTAATCTGTAAAACATGCAGTATGTGGGGACAGATCACGTAAATAGTTAATGAGAACAAGTGCAGAATATTCTTAAAGCATGAACATTGATGGAGATATAACTAACAATAAATAGTAATAAATGGTATTTAAGTAAATAAGGAGAATGATTCACCCAATAATGGATGAGTTGAATGAATGTTTCTCTTGACAATGAAGAGTGACTGATAGGTCCAAGATTCGTATGAATAATCCTCGGATATGGTGGAAGGGTGGGGAATAATATGAACAAGAATCTTTATCAAAAGGTAGTTTATGTATTCTTGACAGAGAGAGAGAGAGAGAGAATCTTCTTCTCAAAAGTGCTCTTATCAAAATGAATATTACATGCCCCTATCATTGTCTTTTCTTTTTAAGTATATGGGCATTTTTTCTAGGAAACCCTAATAGTACAAATGTAGAGAATATTCTCTCTAATATCTTATCCTGACAACTAGTCATTATTGCCCTTTGCACAGTGCTCGACCTCGACCATGGTTGACACCTCGGCCACGAATTTTACTGCCTTTTGTTCGTCCTCGACCGACTCTTTCCTTAATGTCATATTAGACCAAATACTCATAGGGCAGATTTTGGCCCATACAACAACGTCAATATTGGACCTAGTTATATATATATATATATATATATATATATATATATATATATATATATATATATATATATATATATATATATGCAGACCTTACCCCTACCTCATAGAGATAGAGAGTTGTTTCCGATAGACCCTCGGCTCAAGAAACAATGAAAATAAAGCACCAAGTAGCAAAGAATGTTAGCAATAATGTAACATAGTAATGTGTGCGAATGCCGCAACATGCGTAATAAAGATTCATGAATAAGATAATACAAAAATAATTCTAGTACTACTGGTAAGCCTAGGAGGAACACACTACTATCTGTCAACATACAACCTTAATTCTTGACCTCCACGTCTTTCTATCGTGGGTCATATACTCGGTAAGCTGGAACAATGACATGTCATGCCTAATTACCTCTCCCCAATACTTCTTAGGTCTACCCCTTCCCTTCCTCAGACCTGCCATGGACACCTCTCACACCTCCTCACCGGAGCATCCATATCTCTCCTCCTCACATGCCCGAACCGCCTCAGCCTTGATTCCCGTAACTTGTCCTCCACAGATGCCACACCTACCTTGTCCCTAATAACTTCATTCCTAATATTGTCTTTCCTAGTATTCCTGCACATCCATCTCAACATCCTCATTTTAGCTACTTTCATCTTTTGGACATGGGGCTTCTTGACGGGCCAATGCTCGGCTCCATACAACATAGTCGGTCTAACCACCACTCTATAGAACTTGCCCTTAAGTCCAGGTGGCACATTCTTATCATACAAAACCCCCGATGCGAGCCTCCATTTTATCCACCCCGCTCCAATACGATGAGTAATAATCTCGTCAATCTCCCTGTGTCCTTGAATAATAGATCCAAGATATTTGAAACTGTCTCTTCTAGGGATGACCTGAGTACCAATTCTCACTTCCACTTCTTCTTCATGCATCTACTCACTGAACTTGCACTCCAATTACTCAATTTTTGACCTACTCAACTTGAAACCCTTAGACTCTAGCATTTGTCTCCAAACTTCCAATTTAGCATTAACTCTGCCTCGCATCTCGTCAATCAGGACTATGTCATCAGCAAATAGCATACATCATGGCACCTCCCCTTGTATGTTACACGTCAGCGTATCTAACGCTAAAACTAACAAAAACGGGCTAAGAGTCGATCCCTGATATAATTTCATCTCCATTAGGAAATGATCCGAGTCTCCTCCCGCAATCCTCACCCGAGTCTTCGCTCCCTCGTACATGTCCTTAATCGCCCTAATGTATGCCACCGGGACACCACTAGCCTCCAAACATCTCCATAGAACCTCTCATGAGACTTTATCAAAGGCCTTCTCTAAGTCGATGAATACCAAATGCAAGTCTTTCTTCCTCTCCCTGTACTGCTCCACCAATCTCCTCATAAGGTGAGTGGCTTCTGTTGTCGACCGTCCCGGCATAAATCTGAGCTGGTTCTCGGAAATAGAAACACTACGTCTCACCCTCATCTCCACCACCCTCTCCCATACTTTTATAGTATGACTCAGCATCTTGATACCCCTATAGTTGTTACAATCCTGGATATCACCTTTATTTTTGTACAACGGGATCATCAAACTCCGCCGCCAATCTTCGGGCATCTTCTTCGTACTGAAAATGACATAAATAGACCAGAAAGCCACTCCAAGCCTGCCCGACCCACTACCTTCTAAAATTCCACCGGGATCTCATCTAGCCCAGTAGCCTTACCCCTGCTCATCTTCCGCATCACCCCCTCTACCTCTACGCTCCTGATTACCTACAAAACCCAAAATCCCTCTGACTCCCTGAATCTTCCAACTCACCTAGCACGATGTTCCTGTCCCTTCCCTCTTTCAAGAGCCTATGGAAGTACTCCTGCCATCTATGCCAGATACACGCCTCTTCCACCAGAACCTTACCATATTTGTCCTTGATACACCATACTTGGTCCAGGTCCCGAGCCTTCCTCTCCCTAATCTTGGCTAACCTGAACAACTTCTTATAGCCTCTTTTTTCCCCAAGATCCTCGTACAATCACTCGAAAGCTGCAGTCTTAGCCACCGTGACTGCTAATTTTACCTCTTTCCTTGCCTTCTTGTAACACTCCCTACACGTCTTCTTCTCCTCCTCGTCTGTGCACTCCACTAACTTCAGATATGCCGTTTTCTTAGCTTTCACTTTTCTTTGGACCTCCGCATTCCACCACCAGTCTCCTTTGTGGCCTCCCAAATAACCCTTCGTTACCCCTAGAACCTCTCTAATGCAGTTCGCTGTCGTGGTCCACATGTTACTCACATCCCCACTACTCCTACAGGCCCCCATGGCCAACAACATCTCCCCCAACTCCCGAGCATTAATCTTAGTCAACGCTCCCCACTTAATCTTCGGCTGGCCATGCCCCGCTCTCTTCTTCCTTGTTATCCTGACCTCCAAGTCCATTACCAAGAGCCTATGCTGCGTCGACAGACACTAACTTGTTATAACCTTGTAATCAGTGCAAAGGCCCCTATCACTCTTCCTAAGGAGAAGATAGTCAATCTGAGTCCTGGCTACCTTACTCCGGAAGGTGACCAAGTGATCCTCTCTCTTCTAAGAATTAGCTAGCACCAAGTCAAAAGCTTTAGCAAAATCTAACAGAGAAATACCATCGTCGTTCCTAACTCCGAATCCAAACCCGCCATGCACGTTGTCATAACCCGTAGCAGTCATCCCAATATGGCCATTAAAGTTACCTCTTATGACGAGCTTCTCGGTGTGTGGAATACCACGCACAACCTTGTCCAAATCATCCTAGAAGCGCCTTTTGACTTCCTCACCTAGGCCCATCTGAGGCGCGTAAGCGCTAACCACATTAAAAATAGCCCCACCAACCACTAACTTAATAGTCATTAACCTATAATTCACCCTCCCAACATCCACTACCATCTTTCTCAGATCCCTATCTACTAAAAATACCTACCCCATTCTTGCCCGCAGCCCCTCCTGAATGCCAAAGCTTAAACCCGTTAACATCCCGAGTTCTCGTACTCTTCCATCTAGTCTCCTGGACACATGCTATATTAATCTCCCTCTTATGAAGAATCCTCCCTCACTCTATTGACTTACCTGTCAGTGTCCCTATGTTCCAAGACCCCATTCTCAGCCTGTTAGAACCCTCACCCCCTTGCCACCCTTGTCCCCCACCCTCTGGCCCACCCAAGGACATGACCCTACTCTATCATCATTCCGACTAGCCACTACACCAACAAGAAACTAAGAATATATACTAAAACCAAAACTACTGCAAAAGCAGACAAGCAAGAGAGCTTCAAAATGGACGAAAAATTTTCTTAAGCACACCAGAGATACAGTGACTCAACTAATAACGACGCAAGGTAAGCATGCCGAAAGAAATGCAATACATAAGGGAAAAAGGCAGGCAACAAATCTATAACAAGCACTAATACAATTAAGATAACAAATACTAAGTAAGAATGGTTGTAGACGGGTGCCGAAAGGATGTTGACCAACAACAACTACAGCCTGGACAGTCCAACCCACTGCCCGCCTCTAGCTGCCCGCGCGTGGGTCTCTCACGCCTCTCAAGACTCGCCAAAAAGTTGCCCGTCGCTGCTAAATCTAACTATTCGACAAACAAAGAGAAAGGAAAAAGAAAGAAAATAGAAAGAAGAAAAAAGAAAAAAGAAGACGGGGAATAGAGGAGACGCGGGATCAGGGAGGAGGAAGAAAGAGGACGCAGAAACAGAGAAAGGAGAAAGAGACAGGAGGATGGGGGCAGATCCGACGAGTTTTGACGAGTTTAGAAGAGAGATGATGGGAGAAAGGAAGAGGAGAAGAGAAGAAGGAGAAAAGATACAGAAAAAGGGAGGAGGACTTACCTGATTCTGTGAGAGGTCGCGAATTTACGCAGACGTAACAGTGGTCTCACGAGGGAGGAAGACGTTAGAGAAACAAAGGGGAAAAGAGACGTTAGAGAGAAAGACTACTGAAGAGTCAGAATACATAACTAGTTATATATATATATATATATATATATATATATATATATTATATTCTTTGAGAATTCAAGAGTTAGCATACATAAGTTGTAAAATGTTTGAAAATAAAAGATTCCTGGAATATCCAAAGTCTTAGCAACAATCAACCAATACTCTTAAAGAAGGTCTTCACTGAATTCGTCGGCCATTTATTCATTTGTACACCTACAAAAGAAGAAATAAATGATTCAGAAATATTTCACAAAAGAATTTATTCTCTCTATATATTTTTTTGGTGTGCATTACAGCTACATATTTACCCGTCTAACTTCAGGGAAATTTAAAATGAACTGCGCAGACACAACAAAAGTATTTACATTGATCATAAGATGTGCTTTATTAGCTTATAAGAACAGAACAAAGTCCAATAACCACAAAATAGTCACTCATGACTTTCTTCCACTTCTCCTGAACGGGAAATGCCTTAAGTTATTAAAGAATTAAACTTTATGAGAAACATCAATTCGACGGACCAATTTAAGCATGCAAGTTCAAATATTAAAGAACAAAATTAGCTTGAACTGGACTTCAAAATAACACCAACTAAGGTGGGCAAGGAGTTTCAAATCGCAACTTGTAATGACCCAACCGGTCGTTTTGAGTATTTGCATTCCGTTCAGCTGTTTGAAGTCTTAAGTAGCTCCATATGACGTATTATGACTTGTTTGAATCATTGATTTTAATTTTCAGATGATTCGGGATCGATATGTTAGAAGCTTTGAGTTGGAAGAGTTGATCAAGTTTGACTTTTTCGTATTTAACCCCGGATCGGAGTTTTGATGGTTCTGTTATGTCCGGGTGGCAATTTTGGACTTGGGCGTATGCTCGGATTTGCATTTGGATATTTCTAGGAGCTTTCGGCACGAATTGGCGAAAGTTGGAAATTTGATGGTTTGGAATGTTCATAAGTGTGATTGAGAGTTGACTTTGATGATATCGGGTTCGGATTGTAGTTCCAGAAATTGGAATAGCTTCGTTATGTCATTTGGGACTTATGTGCAAAATTTCAATTCATTCCGGGTTGATTTGATATGTTTCGACACGAGTTTTGAAAGTTAAAAGTTTAAAAGTTCATTAAGATCGATTCAAGGTGCTATTCATGGTTTTGATGTTGTTATGCATGATTTGAGACCCCGAGTAGGTTCGTGTTATGTTTTAGGACTCGTTGGTATGTTCGGACGGGGTCTCAAGGGGCTCGGATGAGTTTCAGACGTGGTTCGGATCATTTTGCCTCATGTTGCATTGCTGAAGAAATGTTGGTGCTGGTGTTTCTGCATCTGCGGAAGATTGGACGCAAATGCGAGTCCACAGATGAGGACGCCTCATCGCAAAAGCAGAAGTGGCAGGCTGGGGTGAAAGTCGCGGGTGCATGGGCGCATCTTCGTGACCGCATGTGCGGTTCTATATGCGCAGAAGCGCGACTGCAGAAATTGAGAGATGATCGCAGAAGCGGAGGCTGCTGAGCTTGGACGTGCTCATAGGAGCGAAGGCTGGGCTGCACGTACGAGTTCGCAGAAGCGGGAATTTGTTTGCAAATGCGAAAATAGCTAGGCATAAGTTATAAATCGAGGGTTAGAGTCATTTTATCATATTTTGAGTTGGGGAGCTCAGATTTTGACTATTTTGGAGGCGATCTTTACCACAAGGATTGAGTTAAATATTCTCTACTTGATTTTGATTATATTTCATGAATCTATCTTCATTTTTGGTAATTGGATTATGAAGTTTAAAGAGAAATTTGGTGGTTTTTGTCTAAAATTTCTTAAATTGAATTTTTGAGTTTTGAATATCAATTTGGAGTTGGATTTGAGTGCAACTAGTATGGTTGGACTCGTAATTGAATGAGTTATCAGATATTGTGAGTTTTGTCGGGTTCAAAGTGCGAGCCTAGACTTTGACCTTTTAGTTGACTTTGAGTAAATGTATAAAGATTCGACCTTTATCGATTGAGTTTGCTTCCTATGGCATTATTTGATGATTTTGAGTTGCTTTTGGCTAGTTTCAAGCCGTTCGGTGGATGATTTAAGTGGATGGTGCTTCTAGTGTATCGATTTGGCTTGTTTGAGGTAAGTGTCTTACCTAACTTTGTTGGGGGAATTTTTCCTACTAATTGTCATTATTTGCTACATGCGGGAGTGATACATATATGAGGTGACGAGTGTATATAGATGTGCCATGGTTAAATCATGCTCGAAAGTAAATTACATGATTAATTATGCCTTATTGAACTACATGACTTCCTTGTTTCATGTCTTGCTTGACTTCTAGATTACTAAGAATATGAAATTAAATGTTAGAAACCAAGATTTAGCTTATTATAACTTGATAGAAAATTGACGGATTTTTGTGACACCATTAATATGTTAAATTCAGTCATCACTATATTTAATCATTAATACATTGCTACGACTGTTATTCTTGAGATATTGGATTCTTTACTTGAATTAAAGATCATTTTTGAGACTTGTCTAAATACTTGGACAATAAAGGAGTTGAGGTTTATTGAATTGTTATTGGCTTGAAAGTTGCGATTGATGTTCATTTGGAATATTCGCTTAAATACTCTCCTTGATGTTATTCATGCTTCCTACCTTGCTTGTCATTGATATACATATATTTGGTGAGGAAGAGTGTGAAGCACGAAGGGTGATGACGTGCCATTGCATATACATTATCATGTGATGATGCGTATAAAGCACGAAGGGTGATATCGTTCCATTTTATTTACATTATCATATGAGGATGAAAGTAAAAGCACAAAGGATGATGTCGTGCCATTTAACTTACATTATCATGATCTCATTTACATTATCATATGAAGATAAGAGTAAAAGCATGAAGGGTGATGCCGTGCCGTTTCATTTATATTAGCGAGTTCTCATTTACATTATCACGTGAGGATGAGAATAAAAGTACGAAGGTTGATGCCATGCCATTTTATTTATATTATCATGATTTTATATTATCATGAGTTCATGGCACGAAGGTGTTTCCGTGGAGGCGGGGACGAGGGACATGCATTATGTTGTGATATCTTTTCCTTGTGTACGTTCAAGCCTTTACCTTGAGCTGTTACTGTTGTACCTATATTTTCTATGTGACTTGTCGTTGCTTTTTTGTCTTTGTCCTCTATCTCAATTGTTGTTGTGTTGCCCATGCTTTCTATTTGCTCAACTTGCAAATATCATGTTTTCCTTCCTGTTGTTATATCCACATCCTTGTCGTTCCTCATTTGTTGCACTTTTGTATAAGCTTTCTATCATGTTAGTTATTCATGCCTTCTAACTGTTAGCTCATAAAGATCATGCTTTCCCTCTTATTTGTTATATTTACACCTTGGCCTTCTACCATGCTAGCTAGTGAAATTTATATTCTTCTTTCCTAGTTGTTGTCATTAATTCTATGCCTTCTACCTAGTCTGTTAATGTTGTCCATATGTATTGCCTTGTTCGTTATTTCTACTTGTATATTTTTTACTTTGTCATTATTGGTATTGGCATTTCTTTCACCCGGTTGGTACTGTTATATGTATATTTGGTGAGGATGAGATGAATGCACGAAGGGTGTTGTCGTGTCATTGACTTGATATCTTGAGCACATTTCTCACACTATGAAAGTTATAAATTTTGCTATCGTGGTTTATTTGATTATCGTCCCGAGGAAAGGATTGGTCTAGATATTGAGGATGTTGATTAGTGATTTCTTCTAGTAATCATTTACTGCTTCGCATATTCATTTTTTGTACTCTTTTCTGTTATGTTGTAGTATTGTCTTATTGCCAGTTTACTGCACAGGTTATATCAGTGAGTATCTTTTAATTAAAAAGCCTTGTCACTACTTCACCGATGTTAGTCAAGATACTTACTGAGTACATGGGGTCGGTTATACTCATATTATACTTCTGCACCTTGCGTGCAGATCTTGGAGCGGAGCTGCGGTGGATGACGGAAGCTAATTCTGAAGATGTTCGTGCCTTCCGAGTGTGGATATCACTTGTCCCTGGGTAGTTTTAAAATTAAATTTTGTTTATGTACATTTCGAACAGAAGTTGTATCCATTTCATATAAGTTTTTGCAATAATCCAGTCTTAGTAGCTCATGACTTGTACTACCAGTACTTGGGATATTGTATGGAAATCCAAATGTAGCATTTCTTGATCACCTTTATTTTAATACAATTGTATTAATTGTCAATTGGTTGACTTAACGGGTTGGGTTAGGTGTCATCACGATAAATTTTGGGTCGTGACACAACAGAAGGAGAAACTAGTGGCAGGGAAATTTCCAAATCGGAGCTCAAACTTGGTTGTATAGAGTAAAGTTCATCTATAGCAAACTAAAGATGTGAATGTCTAAATCAGCCACAAAATGCATCTAAAGGAGGACCACAGTAGCAACAAGAGCTCCAAAATGATGCTTCAAAATTGCAACTAAACTTGGAGCAATGAAAACATAAAAAGTTAGTGCAATGGAGCTAGGGATTTACAGCAGTAAAAACCTGAACTAAGAAAATACACCAGAAAATGCAAGCCATAAAAAACTACAAAATACAAAGACCTGAAGCAAACTGTAGCAGAAATAATACAGCTATTTCGCCGCAGAAAAATCATCTATGATATCTATATAACTATATCACCGTATTTTTAGGATTATAGGTCAGTTCAGTCATGTTAATTGAGATGTTGCAGGATTCATAGAACTAAATTTAGACTTTTTTGTTGCATGGTGGTGCAAGTGAATAAAAACAATTCAAATAAAATTATCGCAAGGTTACTGACCCCAAACTTCTGTATTACAAAGCAAATCCATACCAAGCATACTCCAAAAGATTACGAACCACCAAACTAGTCTATGAAAAATCTCTGTGTCTTGAATACAAAATGAAGGCTGAGAAAGAACAAAGTAATTTGGACTTGATCATTTTATAATCCTTTTAAATTAAAGAACGCTAGTTTACTAGTGAAATTGGTTCTGAGAGTATGGATCGATCATATATAATATATAAAATAATATTAACTAACCTGTCAATAGCGACAGGAGGTAATTCTCCCTCTTATATTTGTCATATATTCATTTCTATTTTACAAGATGCACGATTTCAGTGCTAAGAACTTTAACAGTTAAATTCATTAAGCTTAATTCTTGGATCTACCTATACTTATAAAATATTATAATGATGGCGACCTTATTTTTCCTTTATACTTAGAAGTAGTGGTTGCAAAATAAATAAATAAAAAGTAATTATCTATCCATATTATCCACTAAAAAATAGGTTGGATAATGAACTTTTTAAAAATAGATCAAATATAGATAAAATCCATATTATCCAATTACAAAATGGATACTTAATGGATAACCAATAAGTTTAACTTTTACATTTGCAAAGACTCAAATTGGGGGTACCTCAAATTTGGAAGAATTTTTCAAGAAGTCATGAATAATATGGGAATTCATAGTATGCAAACTTATGCAAGTGGAGACAAGCTTTATGAAATGGAGAAAGAAATGAGAAGCTTTCACATTTTCTCTCTCTAGATATTCTCCAGAATTAGGTTTTCCATTTGTTCCAAATAACTGATGAATTCATCAGTTAGCATGGTATCAGAGCCCAGATTACGTTAGATATGGGTAATTTCTTCTACATTCTTAGTTCAATTTTTGGTTGATTCGAATTTTGTTGTGACGGTGATGGTGTTAATTTTCCGACAGTTCCTGCGGGGTTTTGTGGCAATTTGCGGCGTGTTTTTCTTCTATCTTTGCTTCTGTTGGTGTTCAACGAGATTGACCGAATATTTTATCTCTTCGAATGTTTGGAGAAGTCTGGTAATACCGTTTTCTTAAAATCCTAATATCTACTATTTTGTGTGATATGGCTCCACATATGAGGAAAGTTCTAGTGTTACTGATAATTCTACTGTTGCACCCTCATCTCCCCTGTATCTCCTTCCCTCTGATTCTCCTGGCACGATTTTGGTTACTACGACTTTTAATGGAACGGGATATGGGAGCTGGAGAAGGGAAATGTTGTTAGGTTTGTCCTGTAAAAATAAATTGGGGATGATCAAGGGTACTATTCCAAAACCTAGGCATACTTCTCCTGATTTTGAGGCATGGATTAGATGTAATGACATGGTTGTGGCTTGGATCCTTAATGGTCTAGACAAGAAAATTAGAGAAACTGTCATGTACACAAAATCTGCTGAGAAGCTTTGGAAGGAAATTGAGCGGAGATTTGGACAGGCGAGTGGAATAAAGATTTACCAAATCCGTAAAGAGATCTCTTCTATCTCTCAGGGCTCTTCTTGTATCGCCTCATATTTCAACAGGATTAAGAAATTATGGGATGAGCTTTCTTTTTCTGTTGCATATCCAGACTGCGTTTGTGGTTGCAAAGAGAATTTTCAGCGTTTGGATGAGGAACAGAAAATTCATCAATTTTTGATGGGTCTTAACGAGTCATACTCCACTATAAGAAGAAATATATTGATGATGAAGCCTTTTCCTGGTGTTGAAAATGTTTACTCTATGCTCATAAATAATGAGAGTCAATCTGAAGTCCAAGCCACTGTCCCATCCTTTAGTTCTGATTCTGTAGCTTTCTCTACTGGAGCACAAAAACCTTATCCTCAAAATTATCCTCAAAAGCCTTACCCTCATAATTACACTCAGCAAATACAATTTGACTCCTCCAGGAAGCCCAATGCAAATCTAGTTTGCAGGTATTGTAAAAAGCCTGGTCATGTCATAGAGAAATGCTTCAAGCTGCATGGTTTTCCTTCTGGATATCAGCCAAAGTCCAGCAACCCTGCTTTTTAGAACAAGTATAAGAGGACGGTTGCATGTGCTCAGGCATCTGAAGCTCAGCCCATAGTGTATGCTGATGGTACTGATTCAAGTAACATGGTTGCTCAATCTACTACTGGGAGTCATAACTTGACAAAGGAGCAGTATGACCATCTTGTTTCCCTGCTTCAGCAATCCAAAATTACTCCAGCACCTCAGGAGTTTGCCTTTGGGTCTGCTAATTTTGCAGGTTTTGTTACAGCTCCTCATTATAGTCATTCTAGTTTCATTGTTTGCAATTTCTCTAGGAGAGAAGATAGTCCTTGAATTATAGACTCAGGTGCAACTCACCACATGAACCCACACAAATCTTTACTACTTAACATAAAACTAATAACTTTACCTTATTTGGTGACCTTACCAAATGAATATAAGGTTAAGGTCATATGCACTGGATCCTTACCCTTGTTTTTTGATGCGTTACTTCCTGATGTTCTCTTTGTTCCTGCTTTTCAGTATAATCTGATTTTCCTGTCTCAATTACTTACTCATCTGAAGTGTGATGCTCTTTTCACTTCTTCTTCTTGTGCTTTGCAGGGCCCTTCTCTGAAGAAGCTATTGGAAATTAGTAAAATTCAGAAGGGCCTGTGGATCCTCTATCTTTACCTTGCTTATTCTACTTCTACAGTTCCTCTTGTAAATACCATTACTGCCAGTAATCTGAGTAATATAAATAAGTGTAGTTCTATACTTTCTGATTCTGTGCAAAGTTCTTATTGTGAAGCTAATTTTTCTGCTCATTCTCCAAACTCTGTTTTATCTGTTGATCATGCTTGGCATTTGAGGTTAGGACACATGCCTTTTGCTAAAATGAAAAATGCTTCTTTTTTACATGATCACCTACCTAAGAAACAAACTTTTTTGTGCTCTACTTGTCCTATGGCTAGGCAACAAAGACTCTTTTTCCCTGAAAGTTTAATTCATTCTACTGCTCCTTTCTAACTAGTTCATGTAGATCTCTGGGGGCTATATCACACTCAGACTTATAATGGCTTTAGGTATTTCATTACTATTGTAGATGATATTTCTAGAGCTACATGGACACATTTATTATCATCTAAAGCTAATGTATTTACTGTCTTACAATCTTTCATCTTTATGGTCCAGACTCAGTTTACTACTGTTGTTAAAACAGTTGGACCAGATAATGCATTTGAGTTAGGATCTAGTTCTGAAGCCATTTCTTTCTTTTCATCCCAAGGTAGTCTGCATCAGACTTCCTGTCCACACACACACCAACAAAATAGTATAATGGAAAGGAAGCATAAACACATACTCGAAACTGCTAGGGCATTGTTGTTTCAGTCTAAACTTCCTCTTAAGTATTGGGGAGAATGTGTTTTGACTGCCACTTACTTGATTAATAGGTTTCCTTCACCTTTACTCAAACACAAATCACCATTTGAACTTTTGCATGGTTCTGCTCCTTCTTTTTCTCATCTCAGGACCTTTGGTTACTTGTGCTTTGTTGATGTGCCTAAGCCCTATAGGGACAAGCTCAAATCTAGAACTATTATAACCATCTTTCTTGGTTATAGCATTGGAAAGAAGGGTTATAAGTTGTTAAATCTTTCTAATCATAGTATTTTTCATTCCAGGGATGTAAGTTTTTGTGAGCATGTATTTGCCTATTGTTCATCTTCCTCTCCACAATTGTTTCCTCCTTTTGTCCCTTCAGATCTAGTTTCTTCCTTCCCCATATAATAGCTTCCCCTCCTTCTTCTACTCATTTAGTTCTTTCTTCCCCTTCCATCCCTATTTCTTCTATTTTTCCTACTCCTCTTGCATAACCTTCTTCTTCTTCTTCTATTCCAGTTCTCAGAAAATCTCTTAGGACCAGTAATCCCCCACCTTACCATTCTGATTATGTCTGCACCTCTGTCTCTACTCCTAAGGTCCCTTCCTTTCCTTCTGAGAGTTGTTTGCAAGAACCTCACTTATTTTATCAGGCTGCTTCCAACCCTGCTTGGCAGAGGGCAATGCTTAAAGAATTGCAGGCTTTAGAGGCAAATCATACTTGGGACATTGTCCCTCTACCTTGTGGCAAGAAAGCAATTCCTTGTAAATGGGTCTACAAAGTGAAACATGGGGCTGATGGTTCTATAGAAAGATACAAGGCTCGATTAGTCATTAAAGGGGACACTCAACAAGACGGGGTAGATTTCAATGAGACTTTCTCTCTTGTGGTTAAAATGACCACCATTAAGTGTCTATTGACTGTGGCTATTAAGAGAAATTGGGTTATTTTTCAACTTGATGTAAATAAAGCATTATTTAAATGGTGACTTAGATGAAGAAGTCTATATGAAAATCCCCCTGGTCTCTCTATTCAATCTGCTGCTCCTAACTCTTGTTCTACACCAGTTTGTAAGCTTAACAAATCTCTTTATGGTTTGCGTCAAGCCTCAAGGCAATGGTATGCCAAGTTGTCCTCAGCTCTTCAGTCCAAAGGTTTTCAGCCCAGTTTGAATGACTACTCTTTGTTCACTAAGCTTTCCAACTCAAAGTTGACTGTGGTTGCTGTTTATGTTGATGACATTTTAGTGGTTGGTGATGATCTTTCTGAAATGACTACTCTTAAGGCCTTTTTAGATACCCAATTCAAAATTAAAGATCTTGGTGAGATTCACTATTTCCTTGGACTTGAGATAGAGAAACACTCTCAGGGGTTCCTGGTTTGCCAACACAAGTTTACCATGGATTTACTTTCTGAGTTTGATTGTACTGTTGTTCATCCTGTGGTCTCTCCTTTAGCTCCTCATGTGAAGCTTTCTGCTGATATTGATGCTCCCTTTTCTGACCCTTCCTTATATAGAAAACTAGTTGGCAAGCTAATATTTTTGCGACGCACTCGCCCCGATCTCTCTTTCATTGTGCAACACCTCAGCCAGTTCATGTCTTCACCTAGAGTGCCTCGTCTTGAAGCTACTTATCATGTTCTCCGATATGTTGCCGGTACTCCTGATTTGGGGCTTTTACTTACTGTTGCTCCTGATTTCTCTCTAACGGGGTATTGTAACTCTGATTGGGCTGATTGTGCTGCTTCGAGGAAGTCAGTTAGTGGTTATGTTCTCTTTCTTGGTGGCTGCCCTGTTTCTTGGAAATCCAAGAAGCAACCCACTATTGCTCTTTCTTCTGCTGAGGCAGAGTATAGAACTTTGCGTTTGTTGGTTGCAGAAATTGTTTGGTTGCTTCGCTTGCTTGATGAATTTTGTGTTCCTTCTCCTGCTCCTGTGGTTGTTTTAATGTGACAGTCACATTGCTATACATATTGCCAAGAATCCTGTCTTCCATGAGAGGACTAAACATATTGAGGTGGATTGCCATTTTGTGCGCACTTGCTTAGCCTCTGGGGTGATCTCTCTGCATTCCATCTCCACTTCTGCTCAACCTGCTGATATATTCACCAAGCCTCTTCTTGGTCCTGCTCAAAATGCTTTCATTTCCAAGCTTGGAATGGCCTCCCCTTCCAGCTTGGGGGGGGGAGGAGGGGAGGGTGAAGGAGTTGTATAAATGTCTTACTGTACACTGAAGCTAACCGTAATTAGTTTGTAAGTTGAGCTGAGTAAGTTAGTTGTTAGTTACGAATATATATATATATATATATATATATATATATATATATATATATATATAGAGAGAGAGAGAGAGAGAGAGAGAGAGAGAGAGTTGTACATCATTTTATATCGAGACTGTACAGAACATTTATTCTATTCGATTACATAATGAGAAGCTTTCACATTTTCTCTCTCTAGATATTCTCCAGAATTATGTTTTCCATTTGTTCCAAATAACTGATGAATTCATCGATTAACAAGATATTACTCAAATTTATAAGTAATAGGTTTTTAAATTTTATTAGTAATAGGTTTTTATCTACCGGTTAACTCATTTTCTATCCATATTAAATATGGACGGAACGTATGCTTTATCTGTTTTTACATTATCCATTTTCAATTACCCATATCTGATCCAACCCTTCCATTTGGAAGAATTTTTCAAGAAGTCATGAATAATATGGGAATTCATAGTATGCAAACTTATGCAAGTGGAGACAAGCTTTATGAAATGGAGAAAGATATATATATATATATATATATATATATATATATATATATATATAAAACAATTAGGGGTTCATTGTTTTTGGTTATCCAGTACTAGTGCAAATGATAATCAGAATATTTTACTACCCACTCAGAAGAAAATGACCACAGTTAATACTAGTATTTGGGAGAATATTCTACTGCCCACAGTTAAACTCGCCAAATTTACGTACTTACATCTAGAGCTGTCCTTTAGTGACTTCGTGTTATGTTTCTGTTAGAAAGAATAGTGAGGAAAACGTGACTGGTATATTTTACATCAATTAATTAAGATGATTGGTATTTTTAGTAGTTGCTCTTTGTATTTTTATTATGTAATAACGCTTTGGTATATAGACCCTCCACTGATTTTAGAATACTTATTTAAATAAGTATATACATTGGATCAATTAAGTGACCAACATCGTTTCAACTGTGATGACCCAAAATCTAACACGTCGTGATGACGCCTATCGTGATACTAGGCAAGCCGACCTTTCCAAAACACTTTCAAAATTTAACAGAAATGAATTAAGACATTTAAAATAACCGGAGTTTTTCATGAAAAAGGGGGGAAACCCAAATAAAACATAAGCGCGAAAAAAATAGCCCGACATCGGGGTGTTACTGAGTCATGAGCATCTAGATGTCCAGTCTAATAAAACAGTGTCTAAGTATCAATACAGAAAAGAAGGAAAACATAGAAGGAGAAACAAGGACTGCGGACGCCGGCAGCTACCTCGTAGTCTCCGGTGCTCGATCGCGCATGAACTCAACGACCTTCGTAATCAAACACACCTAGATCTGCACATGAAGTGCAGGGTGTAGCATGAGTACAACCAACTCAACAAGTAACAGAAATAAATAAGGAACTGAGAAAGTAGTGACGAGCTATACAAATACAGTTTATTTTCAACAATTCCAGCAAAGAATAGACATGCTTTCAAATCCGGCAATTCAAATCAAATCAGTTTTTATACAGTTACAATGCAGGTAAATCCGGATATATAATCTTTCAGAAATTTTAATAATGACAGGTAGCAACTAAGTGCATCAACAAGTGAAAAAGCAAGTACAACCTCTCAGGTCAACAGTCACAACAGCTCAAATCACTCAGCTCTCAGCCCTTAGTACTCACACTCAATAGGTACATGCGTTCACTGAGGGTGTGCAGACTTTGGAGGGGATCCTTTCAGCCCAAGCGCTATATCCGCACAGACAACTTACGTGTTACACGAACAACTCACGTGCTATAGTATCAATATGTGGAACCGCACGTGATAACTCACGTGCTGCACGGACAACTCACGTGCCATAGTATCAATATGTGGAACCGCACGGACAACTCACGTACTGCACGGATAACTCATGTGCCATAGTATCAATACCTTAAAGACACGTTCTCGGCCTCACTCAGTCATCAACCTCTCTAATTTATCGGGCTCTCGGAAATCACCAAGATCGGCCCAAACAAAGATAACATAGTGTATCAACAAGAATCAAGAAGAGGCTGAGATATGATACGCAAGTAAAATCATGACTGAGTACAAGACAACAATTAACAAATACTTCAGTAAGTATGCGACCTATGCGGGTCCCAACAGTACCATCACATAGCCTAAGCATGATTTTTAACATGATTTACAGTCAAATTTCTATAACACTGAGAGAACAGGTAATTAACAATAGGCTATTCGACTTTACAGTCTCACGGGACGGACCAAGTCACAATTTCTCACGGTGCACGCCCACACGCCCGTTACCTAACATGTGTGTCACGTCCAAAATAGACACATCATACTAAAATCCGGGATTTCATACCCTCAGGATCAGATTTAAAACTATTACTTACCTCAACCGCGTAGAAATCCTACTCTGGAATGCCTTTGCCTCTCGAATCGGCCTCCAAATACCCCGAATCTAGTCACAAACAGTACGAGATAATCAATATTGGCTAAAAAGATCAATTCCACAAGAAAACTACTAAAACATAGTCCAAAATCCAAAATCGGCTCAACCCGGCCCCCCGGGCTCACGTCTCCAAACCCGACGAAAGTTATAAAATCCGAAAGCCCATTCACGCACGAGTCTAACCATACCAAATTTATCAAAATCCAACCTCAATTGCTCCTCCAAAAACCCCAAAATTCACTCTCCAATTCCAAAGCCCTAATCTCCCAAATCTTACCTCAAACACTCACCAACTAGGTATAAACAATTAGTGAAAAAATACCATTATTGAAGATAAATATGCACAAGGAACTTACCTCAGTGATAACTCCGAAATCTCTCTCAAAATCGCCAAAATCCGAGCTCGAAAATGATGAAAATGGTAAAAAATCTCGAAGTCTTCTATTTATAGGTTCTGCCCAGACTCGCACCTGCGGCTCCATTTCCGCATCTGCGGGCAAAGCCCCGCTTCTGCGAAAAAATCACTAAAATACTGCCTCCGCTCCTGCGATCAAGTGACCGTATCTGCGCTCTTCGTAGGTGCGGGAACTACATCGCACCTGCAGTCCAAACTCGCACCTGCGCCCCTAACTCCGCTTCTGCGACCATCGCAGGTGCGGTAATGCCATCGCACATACGTCATCTGCTTAGATCCTCCTTCGCCGCATCTACGGCTCCTCCTTCGCTACTGCGGGCTCGCACCTACGGTTCCCACTCCGCAGGTGTGGTTACACTAGTAGCAGCAGCTTCAGCTGGAATTCCTCACTCACATCAAGCCGTTAGCCACTCGAAATCACCCCGAGGCCTCCGGGACCTCAACCAATTATACCAACAAGTCCTATAACCCGATACGAACTTAGTCAAACCTTCTAATCCCTCAAAACAATATCAAACATTGATTACACCAGGATTAAAGCCTAAAGAATTTTTAAACTTCCGAATTCCACAAACAATGCCGAATCATACCAAACCACGCCCGATTAACCTCAAATTTTGCACACAAGTCATATTCAATATTACAGACCTATTCTAACTTCCGGGATTGGAATCCGACCCCGATATCAAAAAGTCAACCCCCGGTCAAACTTCCCAAATTCGACTTTCGTCACTTCAAGCCTAAATTAGGTACAGACCTCAAATTCACAGTCCGGACACGCTCCTAAGTCCAAAATCACCCAATGGAGCTAAAGGAAGTAACAAAATTCCATTCCAGAGTCGTCTTTACCTACTTCCGACTACGGTCAAAATTCTGAGACTTAAGCTGCCGTTTTAGGGACTAAGTGCCCTAAAATACTCCGAAACCAAAAACAAGACCTCCAGACAAGTCACATAAGTAGAAACAGATATTGGAAAAACAGTAAATAGGGGATCGGGGCTAATACACTCAAAATGACCGGCCGGATCATTACACCAACTTACCATCAGGAGCTTATGATATAACTCTGACTAGATTCATGATCAAAATTCAATCGTTTAATTAAGTAATAGCTGTATTCCTTTTCTTTTTAAGTGGAGTAATTAACGTGAACATAATGTTTGATGAACAGTAATTAGTATATTCTGAGATTTCTATATAATATAATGAGATTTTTTCGTTCCTATACACTATTTGAAACTTTATTATTAAAATTGTCCATGTTTTGTTATTTACCCGACATACACAAGTTTTATCTACAAAATATATACATTCCACCTTAAAAGACTCCCAATCCATTATTAGTGCCTTCAATCAAAGGATTTAGTTATATTCTTTTCCTTTTTTTCTCCTCTTCTCTTTTCTTATTTTTCTTCCGCCTTAAAATACACTAATCAATTAAAGTTAGAGGAGTTTTGGCGGATGCATGAACACAAATTTACTCCTTGCTGTCATTTTATTATTTAAATAATTAATGCCGTTAATTTTAGTCATGCTTAGTTGATGTAACGTTTTAAGCTGCATCAATGGTCAAATATTGTACTACTATAAGAAGGGTTGTCTAAGTATCTGATATGTATGTGGTTCAACTATTCGAAAAATCTGGGCATTTACGTCTAAGCCATAAGATGATGGTTGGAGCAGTTCAGAATCATATAAACCCCTTTGGAAAACTCTTATATGATTAATGAAGGATATATATATATGATTGTATAAACTTTGTATATTTTGTATTTGATTTATACATAGTAAAAATAAATTTCATACAACAAATTATATATTATACAACTTATCTACAACTTTCATATATTATTTCTATCCAGTCATATACAACTACAATATCATACCACTTAAATACATTTTTTATACAAATTTTATACAATATGTCTTTTGTATATTTTGTATCTGATTTATACATAGTAAAAACAAATTTCATACAACTAATTATATATTAAAATCAAATTTCATACAACTAATTATATATTATACAACTTATCTACAACTTTCATACAATATTTCTACCCAGTTATATACAATTACAATATCATACAATTTAAATACAATTTTTATACAATATTGTTCAACTTTCATACAATATTTAAATTAAAAAAAAAATATAAACAACATAATACAATTTTACTACAACTTTACTACAATTTCGTAAGTATAATGTATGTCATGTCTTCTTCTTCTTCTTCTTCTTCTTCGAGTTTCAATCTGAAATTCAGCCAAAATCAAGTCTAATCTTCACCAAAACACCCTCATAATTGAGATATAAACTCCAAACAATATTCTCAATTGTTTGCAACAACACCCAATCCAAATAAATAATGGTTTTTGAAAACCTAAATTCGAATTCAAAGTTTTAAAACTTTTTAATGGCTGTCAATAGTGGAATTGCTATTCTCTTTTCCTTTGCTCTACATTACTAGAATTAGGGATTGAGAGATAGAGAGAGACGTGAGAGAGAGAGAGAGAGAGAGAGAGAGAGAGAGAGAGAGAGAGAGAGAGAGAGAGAGAGAGAGAGAATAATGATGGGAATAATTGATTCTAAATATAAAGGGATACTCATTTAATTCCTAAAGTATATATAATTAGTAAATTTGTATATATGATGTAATTAAATTAAAACTTGAGTAGGGAGGGTAATAAAGTTTCAAATAGTGTATAGGAATGTAAAAATCTCTCCCTTGTGCTGAATTTAGTATCAGTTCGTAGAGGGACGAACTTAGGCTTGATCCGCAATTAGTTCCATTGCTGACTTCACCACGATCGATTAGGTGAAAGGGTTCTACAAAGTTTGTTTTTTTATACAGGCAGCGTGGTTAGAGTACTCATATTGTGCTAGTCATGCAATTCGAACTGCATTGGCAGAATTGCTATACCCTCTATAAAAAGAGGCTCGATAATCCTTCGTGCTCTATAAAATAAAAAAAAAATCTACTAGTATATATCGAGAAGCCATGGCCCTCCCTGCTCAAATTCTCGACATTCCCTAATCCCTAGCGACTTTAATAGCTTAATAAGATTTGTATATTGTTAAGAAATAAAAATGGTTGTAATCATATCTGCCTTTTACCAATACCAGATTATATTCAAAAACTTGTTCATATGCATATGTGATTGCCCATGATTATTTAGTATTTAAAGGCCGGAGAAAGTGCAAATAATATCACAATCAGAAATGTTTTGAAGCAGTAGTCTTGATGATGAAGGCTGTTGCAACAAACAATTTTCTTCTTCTCAAGACCATCTTTTTGGTTTGTTCCATTTTAATAGTGACAAAAGGTAATGCACCCTCTTTCATTTGACCTAATTATTTTTCATCTTACTAGCTGTGGCTGATGTAGGTCATCACCTATATCGAGGTTCAACCGAACCTTTGTATTTTCTATACGAAAATTATTAAATTTTAACAAATATTATATTTCAATTTGAACCCATAATATCATATGCGCAATAAGATCCGTGCTACCAACTTTAATGGTTGAATCCATCAAAGTTAAATCATTAACTTAAACCAAATTCATTATTTGCAACACGAAACATTGATATATATATATAATAATTAAAATTTAACAAACATTATATTTTAAACACATGATATCATATGTAAATCCACCTTTTCAAGTAGAATAGTGATTAACTTTATTTTTTCCTATTCTTGTTGTACTTAGCAGCAGGAATTGGAAGAAGAGAAGTCGAATCAAAACAAGCTTATGGAAGTCAAGCGAAGGTTTATGAAATGAAAAAAGACACAGAAATTCAAGCTGATTCAATAGTGATTGACTATACACCAGTTCATACATCGCCAGTGACCCCATCCTCCTCTATAATTTACGTCTATAATAAAATGTTTTTAATTTGCTATTTCATCGTGTAATATAGTCTTAGAGTATATTATGAACACTAACGCAATACAGTCAAATCTTTCTATAACAGCATTATTTATTCCAATTTTTGTGATTGCTGTAATGAAGTGTTGTTATATAAAATATATATTATAATTTATAACATGAAAAATAAGTTCTATGAAAAACTTAGACCGTTATAGTGATATGTTGTTATAGAGGATGACTTTTATATATAGGTTTGATTGTACTAGCATTGACTACTAGAAATTCGCTAAAAACCGACCAAAAAAACCAACCAAAGTTGGTCGGTTATGGCCAATTACAGGACCAAAACATGACCATTACGGTGTGGACGGTGTTTTGATGGTCGGAATGGCTTACCGACCAAAGTTGGTCAGAAATTACCGACCAACTTTGGCCGATAGCTTAAAACGACCATCTGACAAGTTTAATTATTTACCGACCAACTTTGGTCGGAAACATATTTTATTAATTTAATTTTACCGACCAAAGTTGGTCGGTTTAACTAAAAATTAAAAAAAACCGACCAACTTTGGTCGGTAATTGAAAATATATATTTTTTTAAAATAATTAAAATTAAACATTACTGACTAACTATGGTCGGTAATCTCAACAGTGCAGGCAAAATACCGACCAAAGTTGGTCGGTAATGTTGAATTCTGGGAATTCAATGTTCATTAACCGACCAACTTTGGTCGGTATTTTGGAATAATTTATTTTTTTTATTAAAAACCGACCAACTTTGATCGGTTTTCTGGGTTTAATTTTGGCATAAAATGCCTGTTTTGGCAGCTACACCACCTGCCAGCATACCAATACACCTAATAACAATAACAACACAAAAACAACAACACAACAACAACAACAACACAACAACAACAACAACAACAACAACAACACAACAACAACAATACAACAACAACAACACAACAACAACAACAACAACAACAACAACAATAACAACAACAACAACAACACAACAACAACAACCAAAACATTCAATAAATACTTTAAAACTAACAAATTAAAGTTCAATTAAATATAAAAATTCAAAACCAAGTTAAAACTAATTACAACTAGTTCAAAACTAGTTCTATTTGTCTAGTTCAAAGTATATAAAAGTCAAGGGGTATTTTCTACAACATCATCATCACCGTCTGATGAACTTTTATTTACAAGACGATATAGAGAACAGTCTTGTGGAGGACGGGAAGCACGATCACGGGGAGGACGGGAGGAACGATCACGAGCAGGACGGGAAGAACAATCACGTGGAGGTCGACCCTCTGGAGATGACTCACGAGATCGGGGCAACGAAAAAGCTTCACTAGATAGGAGAGTTCTGATCTGAGCTTGCATGCCAAGGAATTGAGCATCTCTAAGCCTTTCTCTTTCCTTGGCCGCTTCTAGCTCCGATGTGAGCTTTGTCACTGTCTCCCGCATAGCGGAGAGGCTCTCCCTATTAAGTTGCTCGCCTTACGAGGAAGTCCCTATTCCTCGCATTCCACACTTATAGCGATGGAAGTTTTTAGTAGGAAGCCCGTATACCTTCCCCCATTTTGGACCGCCAACAGACTCCAACCATATACTTTCAGCATCCTCGTCCGAAGGTTGGGTTGGCTCACCCGATTCACCAGCTGGATGACTACGGATGAATTCCTCCACGTTACTTTGGTAGCGATCCTATATTATTTTAAATTAAATTAGTATTTCAAAATTTTTATAAAAGTAAATTATAATACTTAAATAAAATTGAAAGCTTACATATGCAGTCGAGGCCCGGTCCTCGACCCACCTATCTTGATCCCCCTATTTCTTCTTCTTCACAATATGTGTCTCCTTGAATAGCTTACCATGACTCATTGGACGCCCATACTTCTTTTCCTGAAAACAAATTAATTTAGTTAATAAACAGAATAGATATACTTAGAAAAGTAAAATAATTTAAGCAATTACGTACCAATGTTCTTTTTATTGTCCCTAGGCTGATCGTACCTCCAGTGTGCAAGGAGCCTCCCTTCTCGGATGCGCGAGCTTTCTTTCCTTTTTCGCTCCTCTCTAAGAACTCTGCGGTAAGCCATTGCCTTTGCAAATCATTCCACAAATTCTCAAGTAACCAGCCAGGCCTCTTGTTCTTCTTTCTAGCATCCGAGAAAGCATCCGCCAATCTCTTGCGAGCTTTATGATGAAAATTTGTAGCCACTTCCGCGCTATAGCGGTCTTCCCATACACACTTATTCTGTATTTCAAAAGTTAAATATTAGATGGAAACATCATAAATATAAATTATTAAACTGTTTAAAAGAACATTTATACCTTAAATTGATTGAAAATTTGCTCCTTCAGTGAGAATGGGCAATCAGTCCAAGTCGCATAAGGGCCATCATAAAGCTTTCTGATGGCATTGGTGATTATCCTCGTAGTCTTATTACCCGGCCTGAACCTGCAATTTAACAATAAAAATACATTAATATCTTAATAAAAATGTTACAAATCAATAGACGCAAAAATAATGAATAACACTTACCCATCACCCTCAGGGACTATGATGATCCTGCCATATCGATCATAATGCACTACCTCGTCATCACCATCCGAAGCATGTGTATCAGAGGCATCTGAAGACGGTGTAGGTGGGTCAGAGCTACTGCCTCACAGGCGAAGGCCTGCAATAGATGGAGTTGATGATGAAGAAGGTTGCGATCCCTGTGACTGCGACATAGCTGGATGCGACCCAAGTGGATGTGATACCGATGGCTGTGACCCGAGTGGCTGTGACTCGAGTGGCTATGACATGGATGGATGCGATCCATGTGGCTGTGATATGTAGGGATGTGATCCATGTGGATGTGATGCAGATGGCTGTGAGGCAGCTGGACTGTATGTCGGACGTATAGTCCTATGGCCCTGTGATGGAAGACTTGGTGTCTGAATGAAGGTGTACGGCTCGTGATGCTGTGGCAACTCAGTATAGCCGTGTGGTGGAGGATAAGACATAGGCATCTCTGAAAAGGGTGGACAAGAGGGAGTATTATTTTCTACCCTCCTCTTTCCCTTCCTACCCTTTTTTCGACCCCGAGAACTAGTAGGGTCATTATTACTTTGACCCTTGCCTGCCATCTGCATAATATAATACACATTTAGATTGAAACATATAAGAAACTAGATATAAAACAAGAGTGCTTTAAAAAACCAACTTTTTAATCCTCATCGACGTATTGTTCCTCGTCCGAGAATTCTTCGTCCTCACTTGTTTGAGCTTCATCAGTTGATTCTTCATCCTCATTTTCTATAATTGTTACTTCATTTATATCAACTTCTTCCAATATGCGTTCAGAATGTTCCAAATTATTTTCTAACTGATCGTCCACTATTTGGTGAACATTGGAGATATCGTTTTGATATGCAACATCTAACACATTCTCGACTTCCACCCTACCTACAGGCTTAGTTTTTATTACAACCCACCAATCGGACTTATTCCGCCGCAATGGATAAGGAGCATAATACACTTGCCTAATGTTATGTGCAATTATGAAAGGATCATAGCGATCATACTCCCTCGTATGATTAACCTCAATTATGTTGTATTGGTTGTGTACTCTTGTACCTCTTGTTGGATTTGGGTCAAACCACTTGCATCTAAAGAGTATCAATTTCTTATATGGCCAACCTGTATATTCTAGTTGTAATATTTCTTTGACCACACCATAATAATCAATATCTCCAACTTGGTTGCCATCACCACCTTGAACCCACACCCCGCTGTTATTGCTATTTTTATTTTTAGAGCAATCCTCTGTATGAAACTTATAACCATTCACTACGTACTTAGACATTGTTGTGACTTGAAGCCCAGGTCCCCAAGATATATCTTTCAAAAATTAATTTACACCATTATTTAGATTATTTACCTACATAGAGTTAAAAAAATTCATAAGTTAGCACAACTTATGAATCAATTTTTATACATTCACTACATATATATATATATATATATATACACTTACAAACTGTTTGAACACACATATATACTGTTTGAAACACGTATTAAATCTCGTATATACAGCATCATGGCCAAATTGACCCACGAAGTGACTGTGACATATCAAATATTTTTAGTAGTTGCATCAATATGTAGTCACAGTAAATTTTATATTTTGATAACTAATAAATCAATACTTACTTGAGAAATGGTACAACTTCGGGACAATTTAGCAACACATGAAGTGTAGCTGACTTGTACTCCATATCACTCAAACTTCTCTTTCTAACATCCTTAGAACATCGGCCTGATTGATTGAATATGGACATTGGTGGATATAATGGATCATTCACACATTCGACCGTGTGCTTATTGGGCCTATTCCTAGAACATGGCACGTTACTCTTAAAATAATACGAACAAAAATGTACAGTTTCCTTTGCAAGATAGGCTTCGCATATAGATCCTTCAATCTTATTCCTCTGCTTAACAAATTATTTGCATTTGCCAATTGTCCTACATAATCTCATGTTAGCCAAGAACATTCAAATAAAATAGAATATTATATCAAATTTATAATATTACCTCTCAAAGGGATACATCCATCTGCATTGAACAGGCACGACTTGTGTACAAGGTGTATTGGAAGGTGTTCCATCACATCAAAGAAACCACATGGGAATATTTTTTCCATCTTACTAGAAATTATACGGATGTTCTGGTCCATCCGAAGTAGGTTTTCTTCCCTTAATGTGGTAGAACACAAGTCTTTGAAAAACAAACTAATCTCTATGATGGGTTTCCAGATTCTTTCAGGCAAACCATAAAATGCAATAGGCACTAAGGTCTCCATGAAAACATGGCAGTCATGACTTTTCAAATGGCTCAACTTCCCTACCTCCATATCTACTTTTTTTCCAAGATTCGACGCATAACCCTCAGGCATCTTCAATTTCGTAACCCAATCACAAATTTGTCGTCTTTCCTCCAAAGTGAATGTGTAACTTGCTTTGGGCTTGAACACCTTACCATTGTTTGCTGTCTGCAAGTATAATTCAGGCCGCCTGCAATATTCTTGTAAGTCCATTCTAGCCTTCGGGTTATCTTTTGTCTTACCTTTAACATTCATCACTGTGTTGAACAAATTATCAAAATAATTCTTCTCAATATGCATGACATCAAGGTTGTGTCGGAGAAGATTATCCTTCCAATAAGGCAACTCCCAAAATATACTCTGTTTCATCCAGTTATGATTAACACCATATCCGGGGAATCTATAAGGTGGAGCCTCAGTAACTTTACTGAAGTTCTGGACCCTCTCCCAAATTTCCTCACCTGAAAGTATCGGAGGTGGAGAATCATATTCCACTTTATTCTTTTTGAATGCATTTTTCATCCTTCTAAACTCGTGATCATCAGGCAAGAATTGACGGTGACAATCAAACCATGATTGCTTTCGGCCATGTTTCAAAGTGAACGCTTTACTATTTTCCATGCAGTAAGGACAAGCTAGCTTCCCAGCAGTCATCCACCCAGACAACATTCCATACACAGGAAAATCATTAATAGTCCACATTAAATTAGCATGCAAATTGAAATTCTGCTTGGTTGATATGTCATATGTTTCAACACCATCATACCACAATTATTTTAGCTCATCAATCAAAGGTTGCAAATATACATCAATCAAATTTTTCGGATTATGTGGACCGGGGATAATACAATTTAAGAATATATATGGACTAGTCATATAAACTCCGGTGGTAGAGTATAAGGTATAAGAAAGACAGGCCAACATGAATATGGTGTCGCAGATATAGAAAAAGGCGTGAAGCCATCCGCACACAGACCTAACCGAATGTTCCTTGGTTCACTAGCAAAATCTGGATATGTCCTATCAAAGTGCTTCCAAGCTTCTCCATCTGAAGGATGACACATAACACCAGGTGGTCTTCTATTTTCAAAGTGCCATCTCATATGAGGAGCAGAACTCATCGACGCATATAACCTCTTTAACCTAGAAATAAGAGGTAAATAATGCATCGCCTTGACAGCGACCATATTCTCGCTGGAAAGCCTCTTGAAACGAGGCTTTTCGCAAAATTTACAACTGTCGAAAGTTGCATCATCTTTATAATATAACATGCAACCATCTTCACAACAATCAATTCCCATTGACGAAAGTCCTAACTTAGAAACCAATCTCTTTGCCTTATAGAAATCACCAGGTAAGTTGATATTAGGGTCAACTAGTTCACTCATAAGGTCAATGAAAGAGTCCATGGCTGCTTGAGAAATATTCCAATTAGATTTGATACTTAGTAATATAACTGCAACAGACAACTCAGAGTGCGGACTTCCTTCACGTAGTGGACGACTAACTTCCTCTAACTGTTCATAAAAACGTTTTG